>NC_080672.1:263131708-263421708 GCF_030247195.1 Topomyia yanbarensis | reverse complement strand
ATGCAAACACGAAAAAAATTTGACGAAGGTTCACTTTTTTGGATTTTGCACATTTTTGCCTTTCTCATATAAAAAGGTTATGCAATCACTCTGAAAAACGTCAACCTAATCCCGGCCCGAAGGGCCGAGTGTCATATCCCATTCGACTCAGTTCGTCGAGATCGGAAAAAGTCTGTATGTGTGTGTGTATGTGTGTATGTATGTGTGTGTATGTGTGTGTGTATGTATGTGCGTATGTGTCAAATAATGTCACTCATTATTCTCAGAGATGGCTGGACCGATTTGCCCAAACTTAGTCTCAAATGAAAGGTGCAACCTTCCCATCGGCTGCTATTGAATTTTGGATCGATCGGAATTCTGGTTCCGGAATTACGGGTTTCAGAGTGCGGCCACACAGAAATTTCTCATAAAAACTATAGGAAAAATTAAAAATAGAATTTTTATTTTTGATGCTAAATGTATTCAAGGTGCATAAAACGTCGAGATTTGATGCAAACACGAAAAAAATTTGACGAAGGTTCACTTTTTTGGATTTTGCACATTTTTGCCTTTCTCATATAGAAAGGTTATGCAATCACTCTGAAAAACGGCAACCTAATCCCGGCCCGAAGGGCCGAGTGTCATATCCCATTCGACTCAGTTCGTCGAGATCGGAAAAAGTCTGTATGTGTGTGTGTATGTGTGTATGTATGTGTGTGTGTATGTATGTGCGTATGTGTCAAATAATGTCACTCATTTTTCTCAGAGATGGCTGGACCGATTTGCCCAAATTTAGTCTCAAATGAAAGGTGCAACCTTCCCATCGGCTGCTATTGAATTTTGGATCGATCGGAATTCTGGTTCCGGAATTACGGATTTCAGAGTGCGGCCACACAGAAATTTCTCATAAAAACTATAGGAAAAATTAAAAATAGAATTTTTATTTTTGATGCTAAATGTATTCAAGGTGCATAAAACGTCGAGATTTGATGCAAACACGAAAAAAATTTGACGAAGGTTCACTTTTTTGGATTTTGCACATTTTTGCCTTTCTCATATAGAAAGGTTATGCAATCACTCTGAAAAACGGCAACATAATCCCGGCCCGAAGGGCCGAGTGTCATATCCCATTCGACTCAGTTCGTCGAGATCGGAAAAAGTCTGTATGTGTGTGTGTATGTGTGTATGTATGTGTGTGTATGTGTGTGTGTATGTATGTGCGTATGTGTCAAATAATGTCACTCATTTTTCTCAGAGATGGCTGGACCGATTTGCCCAAATTTAGTCTCAAATGAAAGGTGCAACCTTCCCATCGGCTGCTATTGAATTTTGGATCGATCGGAATTCTGGTTCCGGAATTACGGATTTCAGAGTGCGGCCACACAGAAATTTCTCATAAAAACTATAGGAAAAATTAAAAATAGAATTTTTATTTTTGATGCTAAATGTATTCAAGGTGCATAAAACGTCGAGATTTGATGCAAACACGAAAAAAATTTGACGAAGGTTCACTTTTTTGGATTTTGCACATTTTTGCCTTTCTCATATAGAAAGGTTATGCAATCACTCTGAAAAACGTCAACCTAATCCCGGCCAAATTTTTTTTTCGACTCGCATAAGGTTTCTGGATTTTAACAGAGGCGTAGTTGATGGTTTACGGAGAGGGGTTACACCCCCCCCCCTCTACTGTTCACTCCCCTCCTTTAAAAATCTCCTTAAATCACCCCTCAGACCACCACCTCATACCCCTCCCTTTCAACCCCATCATCTTTAAACCACCACTATATTACAAAGCATACCAATTTAAGCTGGGGAGTTGTTCGTTCATGGGACTTTCGCCCTCCTCACATACCCATCCCCGCATGACAAAATGAGTTAGCAAGCAGATAACATTGATCTAATGCTGATTAGGCTAATGGAGTATGATATTTTTTTGTTTCAAGTGTTTCACCGTCGACACGTAGCTCATCAAGTTCGTGGCTGGCATGCCATTGTGTATAAGTGCAAAGTGTACTAAGAATGTAATGGACATTTCCGCAATTATGTTGAACATAAATAGCCTCCGTGCCATAGTTTAGAGAAATGAGAAAGGCACAATTGCACCGCTAGGTGGATTAAAACAGGTTTTTTCATAAGGAATTTACAATTAAATTTTGGGTTGAATTAGTTCAATGTGTACTGTTTACATTGTATACATTTCAGCAGTAATTCTGCAACCGTTGCGAAAATGGAGTCGAAAGAGCATCAGCGACGTAAACAAATTTTGCACACGTACCTAGAAAATCCGGATTTTGCCCGCCATGTCATTAGTCATTAGAAGTCGGGAATGATTCAATTTACGATAAGCCGAGTTTTGAAATAATAGTACAACGAACGTTAAACCGTCGAAAGGAAGGGAAAAAAGTGATACCATGGATCTCCGTATAGTGTGAAGGAGTACAAGCGGGTAGTCCAAACTTTGAAAAGGAATCTCAATAGTTCCGCAAGAGACATGACAAAACAAACTGCATTTAGGCAAAACTTTTGTCCACGATGCAAGGACTTCACACGCGAAATTTTCCCAAAATTGACTACCCCCTCTCCCCATGTAACCAATTGTCATATTTTTTTAACCACCTCTCCCCTATTACATAATAAATTCTTAGAAAAAACTATTTTGTTCAGTAAAAACATGTTACGTAACGATCCAGCCTGCTCCCCAATATGTCACAACTTGTCGTACACCTCTCCCCCCCTAAACGCGTTGCGTAATTTATGAATGGTCTCTTATGTGAAAGACGACATCACTGGGGAAGTTAGAAAACAGAAGATATCTAAGTTTGCCAAAAATACATGATTTAGCAGACAGTTTGCTCATGCGGAAAGCGAAGGACCCTGTTCGTGACAACAGATGAATGGGCTTGTGTGCACGAAGCGAATAAAACCAACATGTGAAATGTTTAGTGATATATTTAATTTCATTCGCTGAAAGTTTGAAAACAATTGGTTTAGTGGGTGAATTTTAACGAAACTTTCCCGTGGTGCAATTTGATTTCGTACACCCTTTATTTGCATGTCAATCATATGGTTCGTATTTTGGGCGTACGACATAGAAAAGACGTCAGTAATAATTTGCAGTAAAATTACAATAATGGTCAAACAATTATTGGAACATCGTAAACATTGATCATTTCTCGACAAACATATGATTACGGCTTAAAAGCCAACTGTCAAAATTCTCTTTGAAAAGAAATTCCGCACAAACCGTTACTCGCCAATCACCGATATTAGTAGTAAACAAAAGAAAAAAGTTTTTTTTCTTTCATTAACTGCTATGAATTGCATTTAGCCAGTAACGGTTTGTCCGGAATTTCCGGAAAGAGTTTTTTGACAGTTGGCTATTAAGTCGTAATCATATGTTTGTCGAGATTTAGACTAACTGCATCGAAGCGTGGGTAATTGAGATTTGCTAACCGCGAACGATATTTGTTACTGAAGTCAATAAATAAAAGTATTTTCTCTCTAGCAATATTTTTTTCACTGAATTAAATCCATATAATTAAAAAAACGATTATTTTATTGCATGATTGCAAAAAAATGTAACGTAACTATAATAACAACTATACCGGTGTGAAAACAAATTATTATTTTGGCAACCTATTTACCAACGGTGCGAAAACGAATGTCTAAATATAAAATTATCGTTTAGCGTAATCAAAATACGCACGCATTTGCTTATGCGGTGCTGATGTTTTTAGAACGTTTAGTTATAATAAAATCTCATAGTCGAAGAATAAAAAACTAATCAAAGAGATAGTTATGGCCATTTATATAAGAAGGAGCGTCCCCGCGATACAAACCTGCTCAATCACCACCACCACCATCTTCGTCATCGAACGAACCGTGAAAACAACGAAACAGGGAAAAATGAACTACACTAGCTTTGATCAATGGTAAATAGATGTACTTGCAGGCCAGATTACCAGTGCGGTCGTGTCGGTTTCTAGCAAACGGTGTACTGTGCTCGTGTTCCCCCACATAAGAGCATAAGCCCGAGTGAAAATGCCACGTTATTTATCGACAGTACGTGTCATAAATTGGGATGACAAAAAAAACCACCGTCACCGAACCAGGCCACATCACGATTGAGCGCAAAGAATGAACTGGTTAGCATGTTTTATATGCTGCGAAAAACTTTGTACGGGCGAAACGAACGGAGTAAATTGTGATACTCAACTGTCATCTCACTTTATACGTGAAGAAAGGCAGATGACTTCATTCATCCATGCATGAATAATGTTCTGGTAAGTAAAACAAAGTACTCTATTATTCCAAAATGATACATTGTGGCATATCATCGAATAGCAATAATGGACGCTAGCATGCACAAACAGCAACGTCATATTTCTGTTCTTTGATTTCTTGGGGTATTTCATGACAGAGCATTCAGTTATTCTCAAAATTTCAATGATTTCATACCTTTTTATAAATCTCATAACAGCAGTGATTTTCAATTTACTGGTCCAAACTGCATCAATATTGACATCCATTTCTGACGCCAGAAAACCAAAGTCCCTGAAAATCTCTGAGCAAAAAAATTAGGCCAACTAACCTGTAGTGGATGCAATCGGGAACCGATCGCCACCTCTCGGTGCACTTTACAGCAATTTTCTCCACCCCACTCACCCAATTTATACCCCATCGTTAACCACAATGTTCCACCGGGACACGGGAAAGTTTGAGCAGCTGATTTTTCTCATTTCATTGCTTCTATTGAGCTAAAATTTTTCAACTTTCTCCCACAACTGCAATAAATTCTCTGTCTACCGACTGGGGCTCTGTGTGTGTGTGCTCATGTATGTGAGTAGAATCGGTGCAATCACTGGCTATGTCGAGGCGTTGCACGAACCAAGTGCTGGCAGTAAGTTCCCGATCCCGAAAAAACAGGTCCCAGTATTCGGTTTCACAGTCCCAGTCGTGCGGAAAACCGTGTCGGTGTCGGTGGGAGCAACGAATTTCCATATAAACGTTTGAAAAGAAGAAAATCATTTTTTTCGCTTTTCCCCTGCACTGACCACATCCTCCATCCACCGCGAGACCAGCCCAATTCTGCACCATCAGGCTAAGGAAGATTGCGCTGTCGACTCTCAAGTGAACTATTTTTCACATCTATGCACTTTGCTGATGGCTCCTTCGACAGCCAGTAAAGTCTCGTATAGTTTTTGCTTTATGTTTTTCCCCTACCGTATTCTATAGTCATATTCATTTGGTGGAAATATAGTGCGCTTGGGTTGGGATTTTTTTTTCTCCTGGTCGTTTCCGAGTTGACTCGGGGTCTTTGGGAAGTAAATAGTCGGCGAAGTCTAGATAGCGACTGTGGGATAGTCGATCAGGAGGTGGTAATAACTGTTTGCTGAATGCAATCACTATGCTTGATCGTGGTATCAGTGAAACTGTGAATTGATTATAATAATGATTTGTTTTGTTTTATGTCAGCAAAATCCAAACGAATAATGTATCGAATAAATCGAAGATTTTCAAGGCAACAAAAACTTCCAAAAATCGCAGAATACTAGGTCCCGCAACCTATGAACTAACCAGCTTACTGAATGATCCCTATCATTTTCCCTTTCTCCTATAGAAAGGTTATGCAATCACTCTGAACATCGTCAACTTAATCCCGGCCAATTTTTTTTGACTTGTATAGTTTTTCTGTATTTTAACAGGGGCGTAATTAGGGGAATACGGTGAGGGGTGCCCCCCCCTCTCCCCGCATCACTCACCACCTTTTCCTAAACTGCCCTTTCCCTCATCATATACCTCCCTACCCGAATAAATTTTTCTAGTTCCTCCACAATAAATTTTCCTAGTAAGTCTGAAAAACCTGTAAAAATTTGGTTTAAAATGATTTTGAGTTGAGAAACTAATTTAAAATTTCTTAACAAGTTGAAAATTTTTTGTGGGGTCAAAACTCCCGAACCCCCTTTAAGTGTTTCAGCGTCGACACATAGAAACTCAAGTTCGAAGCTGTTGATTCATTGTACGTATGTGTAAATCGCACATTTCCACCCATAGACATTTCCACCATTATATTAAACATACCCAGCCATGGAATCGTAGTTTGGATTAATGAGAATGGCACAATTGCACCACCAGGTGGATTAAAACGGGTTTGTAAGGTAGCTATAGCTACATGAAAACAGATTAGATTAGATCAGATTATGCTAGATTTTATTTATTTGAAGTGGTACCTTTAACCTATTGTCATTCGGGACCAACATGAAAAAAAAACAAAATATAATTCTAGTTTAATCATCAGAGCCTAAGGTAGAATAATATTTTGATTGTTTGCATGTAGCTTTCAAATGGTTTACACTATTGCTTTGATGTCAAAGGAAAAGTTACAAGAAATGTTATGGATCTTTTGTAAAACCCATTATTGCTGATGAAGAAACACGAATAACTTATGAAAAGGTCGTAATAAAACAAAATAATTGTGTTTTAAAACAAAATTTAAAATATCCCGAGAACTACTACATTTCAGAATTTTTTTGTTTAGAGCATTATAATTTGAAATAGTATTGAGAATCAGCTTCTCCTTGATCCACATGCACTGAGAAAGTTTCTTTTGCGTCTTTAAAACTAAAAACACTAGATTCTTGACATCTATGATTGGGGAAACGCTAATAACTTTTAAAAAGAGCATAATTACGCGAATTAACTTGCGTGAATTTAAATTTATTTTTCTTAGGAATAGAGGAACATTAAATTGTAATCTCTAATCAATAGGTTTCGAAACCCTTAAAAAATAATTGAACTTAACCCTAGAACGTTGCACTAGGGTACAAATGTACCCCACGCCTTCTTTGGAGCCGTGTTAAAATGAGAATTTGGCATTTACCGACCTGGGATTCCAACCATAATTCAATTTAGAGTTCCTAGTAAGAGTAGGAAAAGGTAGCCGAGGGATTACCCTTCCTATGATCATTCTCAGGGATAGACCGTTCCAACATCAAATTATGGTCTTGTCAAATTTTGGTCTTGTCAAACTGCAAATGACGTGAAAACCCAATACGGTACCGGATAAGGTATATGCATACGTAAAGCGAGAGTTTTGGTTTTACGATTGGCAAGATCGACATTGCGTAAATACTGATTCACTTCCCAAAAAAGAGGGTAATGAAAACGAAATTAATTAAAACAATGTTTTGAATATAGAAACTAGTGCTTTCAGCCTCTCAAAGCGTTTGCCACCAAAAATATTATTGTACACACATGCATACACCTTATGCAGATTATCTTGAATCTGTTTTGCGTTTGTCAAATCTGCCACTCTTCTTATTCTTATCCGGACACGCTTTTTTTCCCTTTGGGGCACACCCTCGGGTATAGCCAGTTTGCTTACAGTCTTCGTGGAGCAGGTGTCACAGTAGGCGTGGGGTACATTTGTACCCCAGTGTACGGTTGCCGTTAGCGTTTCGTCAGGTTTCGTACTGTCAGTGAAAATGTGACTCGAGACAAAACCAGTTTAAATGCTGGTAGTTTTTGCTACGTAAGTAACGATTAGTATTATAACATCGTTTTTAATCATTTATTCAATTAATTCAATTTAATTTTGAAGTAGAAAAAAATCGATCTCATTTTTGCTAATTTTAATTGTTTTATTGTTTTTCAATACAATGGCTCGCAAGTATAATTTGGCGCACAGTAACTGCTATAACAGTAACGTTGCGTGTTACCAATGTATTTTTGGTCAGAAATATTTTTTCCATGTCTTTTTTTCCTTTTTTCTTTCGACTATGTTAGTCACATTTTCTTTTTTTACATTTTAACGACATTCAATTAGCTAGAGATTACTGGGTACGGAAAGTTATGAAACTTAGAGCCATAGTACTCAAGTGAAGTAAACAGTTCGGAAAACTAGAAAAAGCAGCTCCGACGAAGCAAGTGCGTGCCGCTTCTGCTAGGATCCTAGATTTCAGTAATCAAAAACCCTCTAGCTCAACCAGGCTGCCAACCAGCACATCAGGATCGATTCCAGTTACATGCTGATTACAGCATACTGGCCATGGCGAACGTCAACGGACAGGACACTTGTCACGAATTGGACGGCTGTTCTACTCCCTGAGTAAGGACAGACAACATCGACTTGAAATGGCGAGTGGGCTAACAGCACGGCTACCTCCGTCCCGACAAGACATAGGTAGGTCTTCGGGTACGTTTAAAACTCATTATTATTTAGTGGCTGGTACTAGGATCGGATGGACCATTCCCGATTTTATACCGATTTGGCTATGAACACTACTCCCCATGAAGGATAGTGTGAAACCTAGCATGCCCTCACTGCTCGCATATATAACCATGGGATCACAAGAGGCGACTACGTACAACGAGTGGAGACAGCGGGCCATAGTTGGGACCCATCACAAACGCGATTGCGTTTGCAAGGAGAGCTGCAGATATCAAGGGCTACCCCCGGTAGCCACAGCGAGTACCAGCAGCAACTTGGTACAGAGTGAGGAAACCAACGAGAGGTGGGGCTACTGAATCGAGTGGTCATCCCGAGATCAGGTAGCGACACTACCCAGAATGACACACCTTGGGAAGTTGTACTAGACGGAGGTGAGGAAAAAGTTGGACAACCTTTATGAGTTCGTGAAGGACAAGCACAATGTGCACACCAAGGTGAAGCAGCTAATGACGAGTATTAAATCGGCCGTAATAGCTGCTGAACGCACTCTTGATGAGAGCTGAATCAGCCGAAAAGCTCTGATGGTAGCCGCACAACACGCAACGGCAGAAACTGAGGGAATCACCGCAATACTCGCTCGGAGAAAAGAGTGAGGGACACGCCGGTGGAGCAAGAGGACCCAAAAAAACAGAAGAGCAAGCTGGAGGGCACCAGCGATCTGAGGAACTTTGGGAAAGACTGTGGTTGGTGCAGGCGAAGCAGAATGAACAGAAACAAAAGAAAGAAAAAAAGAAGTAACAAGAGATGTAAGAGAAACGTAAGCCTTCTCAGGAGAGGTACAAGGGCAATGCATTGATCATCGAAGCAGTCCGCTCTTCTCGAGAAAGTAAGAGAGGACCCAGAGCTGAAGGAGCTGGAAGACAACATTGCTAAAATGAGGCACACTCAGACAGGCGAGATGATGTTCGAGCTGAAGAAGTCCTCTAAGACCTTCCACGAGCTCGTTGCTAAATCCTTGGGCAGCGAAGCAAATGTGAAAGCTATGTCGCAGAAATCCGTAGTCAAGCGCAAGGGTCAAAACATTATCGAACGTAGGAGAATTGAAGGGTGCACTGATCCAGCAGTGCAAATTAGATAGTGGAGACCGGGGCTAGTTGGCGGTGTTCTCAGTTTTCAATTTTTACTGCTTTGATGTAGGCAGATCTTGCAAAATAGAACACGCGGCATGAAAGAGCAGACTGTTGGCAACATCTCGGACTTTTTTTAAAAGTGTTTGATGCATTTTCTCCATTTTTAGAGACAAAAATATGTGACGCGGAAAACCTGCCAACTTACCCCGGCCACGGGGTAAGTTGTTGAACGCGTTCAACAGTGCCAGCTGGGTGGCGATTATCGTAGCGCTGCAGAGAATGCGGGTTCCGGACTATCTGTTCAAGATTCTTAAAAGTTACTTTCAGAACCAAGTACTAGTCTATGAAACGAACATGGGGAAGAGATCGATTAGGGTCACTGCAGGAGTACCTTAGGGTTCATATTAGGCCCAACATTCTGGAATATAATGTACAACGGAGTATTAACATTGTAACTGCCCAGGGGAGTTGAGATCGTCAGCTTTGTAGATGATGTTGTCCTAACGATTACCGGCGAGACCCTTGAGGAGGTGGAGATGTTGGCGACAGAGACAGTAGGCATCATGGAAACCTGGATGGCTGACGTCAAGTTGCAGCTGACTCATCACAAGACGGCACTAGTTCTGATCTGCAACTGTAAAAAAATCCAGCGTATCGTGATCACTGTCACGGGACAATCCATCTCATCAAAGCGCGCTGGGGCACCTGGGTGTGATGGTCGAGGATCGGTTGAATTACAATAGCCATGTCGACTATGTATGTGAGAAGGCTGCGAAGACAACTAACGAATTGGCAAGAATCATGCCGAATAACGGAGGAGCAAGAGGCAGCACGAGACGCCTCCTGGCGGTTGTCTCATCCTCAATACTGAGGTATGGCGTACTGGCCTGGGGTTCTGTGCTGAACTCAAAGCGGGACATGTTGAAGTTGACAAGCACGTTTCGTCTGATGGCTGGTAATGGCGCGAGCGCGTACAGAACGATATCGTCGGAGGCGATATACCTAATTGCCGGGATGATCCCCATCTGCATCACTCTGGCTGAGGACGTGAAATGCTACCAGCGGAGAAATGCACAAAATACAAGGAGACTGATCCAAGTGGACTCGTAGGCTAAGTGGCAGCAAGAGTGGGACAACGCGAAGGTGGACCCACCGACTCATTCCAAATTTGTCTGCTTTGGTGAATAGGAAGCATGGACGCGCTTCGTCAACCCCTTGCTCGGAATTTGCGAACGTGCAAGAGATAGCGGATCACGTGGTCTTCGAATGCGGTTCGAAGAAGTACGAAGGGTATACCTGGTGTGACAGTGGACAATATCGCCGAAGAGATGTACCACAACAAGCATATGTGGGACGCTGTCAACAGAGTGGTTACGAGCACACTCTCTGAGGTGCAGAGGAAGTGGTGAAGGGACCAACCAAGTAGTGTAGTTGGCTAGAACGCCGCCGTGAAACCACCAATCGGGTTTAAGGAGAAATTCCGCCGACGGGGACCAGTTGAGCAGTACGCGACGTAGCACAGGGTTCTGGGTGGTCGGGACGCCAGTGAACCGGACATCAGGCTTCACCGGAATAGCCGGACCGACCTCGACACCCTACCGGGTAGCTCGTGAGTAGGCTAGATCCACCGCAGGGGCATTAGACCGAGTAGACGCGTCTAATTGTTAGCAGTGGGTCGTTGGGTCCCAAGTGAATCGTAAGCTACGCTCCACCAGGAATCGCTGGATGAACCTGAGCACTTACTGTCTGGCCCGTTGAGTAGGCTAGGTCCACCGCCCGGGACTAGATCGAGTGGATCGGGACGAACATTGGTATCGGCAGCAATTTACAGCCGGGGAATCCACGTAAGGGCATATTCGTCGCCGTGGACTACCCCACAGAATCGTGATGAAAAAAACGAAAAAACACCGGTACCGAGGGAAATTTCGTTTCCGGGGAACTCTCAGTCAGAATAGGATATCTCAATCAAGATGGAAGCTAAATGGCTCAAGGAAGCGTGTATCGGTATCGGGGAAAATTTCTGCATCGGAGAACTATCGGTCAGAGTAAGGTGAGTTCACCGTCAGAGACTGTCCAATAGACTGCCCAGAAAAATAATGAATTTTTGAAAACTCAATTGGCCCACCCCTGAGTCGATTCCTAGTCCCATCAGGAGTACTTGCTCCAAATTTGAAGCAAATCGGACAAGTCTAGCTACCGGACCAACGTGCTTGAAGTTTGTATGGAATTTTTCGACAATTTAAATGGAGAAAACCCTCTTGCTCACATTTTCGCCGCTAGGTGGCACTATATACATCAGATTATCACCAAAAGTGAAACTTAAGAAGATAATTTTATTATCTGTAACTTTGTTGAAGACTGCAAAGCGATCCGACTCCAATAGGAAAAGTTATTAAATTTTTAACGAGGTGATGTTTGAGTCAGTTTTGCATGGGGCCTAGCAGTGCATGGTAGTGTATCAGTACTAGGTTCTAACAAACTAAACATTTTTGTGGATTAATGGTTAGATTTAGCTGAATAGTATGTTCGAAAGAATTGCAGTACATACTACAAGTTATGTTTTGGTTAGAAAATTTTAGTTCAATCTGTGACCGCATAGATGGCGCCAACACTAACTTTTCAACGGAGAGAGATAGAATATCGAGATGTGTGGAAGAATTACTGCAATATTCTTGTTCTACAACTTTGTAGAAGACACCTAATTTCTATATCTCTTTGTTGAAAAGTTAGTGTTGGCGCCATCTATGCGGTCAGATCTGGAACTACAATTTTCTAACCAAAACATAACTCGTATTATGTACTACAATTCTTCCGAACATACTATTCAGCTAAATCTAACCATTATTCCATAAAAATGTTTAGTTTGTTAGAACCTAGTACTGATACACTATCATGCACTGCTAGGCCCCATTCAAAACTGACTCAGACATCACTTCGTTAAAAGTTTAATAACTTTTCCCATTGGAGTCGGATCGCTTTGCAGCCTTCAACAATGTTGTAGATAATAAAATTTTCTTCTTACGTTTCACTTTTGGTGATAATCTGATGTATACTGTGCCACCTAGCGGCTAAAATATGAGCAAGTGGGTTTTCTCCATGTAAATTGTCGAAAAATCCCATACCAACTTCAAGCACGTTGGTCCGATAGCTAGACTTGTTCGATTTGGCTCAAATTTGGAGCAGACACTCCTGGTGGGACTAGGAATCGACTCAGGGGTGGGCCGATGGGGGTCATTTTTTTCTGTCACTCTACTGTCCAAGTAGATAGTGATAAGACCGGGAGCTGAATGACTCACGACAACATGAGCTAAATGTTTCAAGGAATCGCGGCTCAAAGCTCAAAATCGAGCTCTTTCATGCACCAAGTTAGGCTCCGAGATAGAAGAAAGAGGTGCCACGAAAGCACAACGAGCCCCCTCCCTCCCAACGAAGTAACACCTTGATGAGAGTCGTGAGTTACACACAGTGCCAATACACTACAGTCGAGGTTTTTGAAGCTTTTTAAATCTTACTATAAAAAACTCGGCACTCCGAGTTTCGATAACAAATTCGGAGCGATTGCATAACCTTTCTATATGCAAAAAGGAAAAAATCATATTTTCGGCGTAAAGTAACCATGTAAACGGTATGTAAAACCACCTTTAATCGCGTTAAAACAATAAATTTTCACATATTGTAGATACCTGTTTTTAAAGCAAAAGGAATGAAAAAGCCATAAAATGCATTTTTACTACGTTTTAATGGTTTCACCGCTCACCAAATATTTTCGTTTGGATCTCCGGTAAAATTGCTGAAAAAATCTAAGATAGTTTTGTACCACCTCAACAGGAATGAGTTTGATATTTCACTCAAAATAGGACTTTTTCAAAATTTCAAAAGTTGCCACCTGTAGAAAACTCACTCTGAAGAAGAAATTGGTCCAAACTCATAGTCTTTTCATTTGGGAGATGAGAGTCCGATGACTTTTTAAACATGATGTCATTTTGTGACACCCTACTGACTCAATTTGATGTTTTGCCTAGGAAATAAAAAAAACAATTTGCTTAAAGAACCAGCGTAATACACGTGAGACGAAAACCTATATCGATTATGATTATTTTAAAGAAATAAAACATTTCTAAAATGTGAGTTTAATATCAAAATATTGCATAAAATGTTCAGAAACCGTACCGAAAAAGTTCCATTCCCTCGTAATTCTTCGAATCCAAATCTTGCTCCTAATTAATTCTCGGATAAGAGCAATAAATTCACCGTAAGGCCTCTGAGATTTTTTTCCTCTCGATAAACCTAATTCGACCAATAAATGCCGATTAATGCTCCGACCGGCCCATTGTGGAACACGTATGCGGTGGGTTATGTGTGGGCATTAGGATTGCGCTTGGATTAACTTTTTCCTCCCTACCCGATATCCGAGCTATGGGACGTTGTTCCAGCACCAAAGGACCTTTTCGCGGGCACGGTACGAGAAAGTGCTAGAAGTTAGTCTAGCTCCTGTCGAACCCATTCGGCTGGTGGCGGGAAGGCTTGGTAGACGCGAAGAAGGGAACACATCGGGCCAAGTGAAATTGTGTGTTTCCCCCGTAGGCGAAATGCTGAGGAAACGAGAAAATTGATAAAAATGATTCGAATAAATTTTTAATGCGATTATGGTGTTCGTGCTACAGACGATTGAGTTGTTTGCTGGTCGTCTGGTTTCGCCTCGGAGGCTTTTTCCATCTTGCCAGCCGATGTCGAAATTGACACACTCGCCGGTACTAGCGCCGTTCTGTGGTTCGCTGATTCTGGCCGAAAGATGGGACACTTTTTCTCGCCGAATGGCTTGGTGCGATTGCTGGTAATCCAAAAAGGTAATTATCCAAATTATCATCCGAGATTGAACTGTAAATTTGATTAGCGCTCGCTCTCGCCACATACCTATAATCTGGGCGAGATCGTTTAACCTTGATTAGAGTCTACGATGCGATGAGTGTCATTAGGGCACCAGACCATGACCGCTGGATCGGGCAAAATGTCCAACCCAGCCATCCCGGTAGGGCGATATTGATATTGCAACGTGCAGACCATTAGCAATTCCAAGTAGAGTGGATTAGGTGGCAAGGTTTCATTGCAAATCGAAAAAAGTTGGCGCTCCTTCGCTTGGTCACTATGAAAATGTTTTATTCATTCATTCATTGACTGTATTCGACTGTTATTACAGCGATATTATGGAGCAGCCAAACATGATACTTCAGTGAGGAAATCGACTTTTATTTGAGTAACGAAAAGAATATATAACGAATTTATATGTAAACGCCTTAATTGAAGCATTAGATGTCAATTAGTCACATCACAAAACAAGTGAAAAGTTTTTCTAGCATGGAAAAATGATTAGGAATACCAAATTTAGACATTGTAAGGATTTTTTAAGATTCTGATGATTATTACTTCGTATCGTACCAGTTTACTAACTTACACCGTTCCGTTACTTATCGTACCAGTTTACTAAACTTTACACCAATATTACTTATCACTAAACAAAAGAAGTACTGCGAAACACACAAACAAAGATTCTTAGTTATTTTGTTCATTTTTAGGATAGCATCGTGCATTTATTGTGTTTGATAGTGTATGAAAAATCGAAGTCCAAATATCTCTGCGAGACAGGTGAAAAACAACGGTTGAAAGCATTCCCATTCGGTGACCAATGTGGCTTCTGATTGTGTCCCAAAAAGAATAACCTCATGTCGAATATGTATGTGAGAAATTTGGTATGAAGGCACGCCAACTATGCAAAGGGCAAAGAATTTTCAACCGGTCTCGTATTATCGGTCTGGGTTCTGTTTCGCATGCGAAAGTCATTGTGGGTTGTTCCACCGGTCCTTAGGACAATCGGTTGAGTAGCTGCGAATCTATAGTAGGTTTAAGACCGCCCCCCCCCCCCCCCCAACAACGGGTGAAATGAAAAACGATGCCAATGTTGAAAGAAAATTGGGCTTTCTCGAAAGAATTTATATTAATGGAAATATTTCAACGTAAATTGACTTTGCAGCGTGTGGAAGGAAGAGTAGCTGAATTTCCCGAGATCGGCAAACATTCCATGACCGTTTCACGGTATTTTGGCCCGGCTCTTCTTATAGATATATTTGCTGATACATTCCTTTTTAGCAGGCAGTGGAAACTTCGCATGTTTGAAAGTTTACTCGGGAGAAATTTTCCCTACCAGTTCGCTCATCTGATAGCATTTGTGGGTTGAAGCAAAGTTCAAATAAATAAATCTGTTTTTTATTCAACTACTTTCGCATCCAGTAGACCAATCGAATCGAACTAAAGCTCGTGTCCACTAGCAAGAATTGCTACTCGAAGACACTTGATGCTTCATTATATCTCAGCACCATTTATTATCCCTTACCGGCGCATTCTCTGTCACTAGACCCTTCCGAAAATCGAGATCACAAATTTTCATCACGTACTCAGTAAACACAAGCTCCGAAATGTTACCCCAGAAAAAGAACCAGTTGCAACGGAAACAACTTTGATCATTGCACACGAATCCCCTCGCTATCGTCGGTTGATTGAACTCGTTCCAATAAAACTCTTCCCAAACAAGTTCCACTTTTCCCTCCTCACGAACGATTCAATTTACGCGTCCAATTTTCTTCACCAATGTTGTCTGTTTTTATTCCTCTATCCGTCCCCAAAGCCCCTCTCCTACTCGCCTCCTTAATTCAATCTATGTCAAGTGCCTGGTGTGTAATTTTCTCTTCGTTTAGATTTCGCTATCTTGTCACAGAGCCGTTCTGTTTTTCTTGGCCCTTCTGCGATCTACCGGTCGATATATTGGATTATACCGCCCTGCTGTCCAGAAAATCTAAGAAACAACCAGTCAGAACACATCTGTGCCAAAACATGAACGATTCTTTTCGACTGCCAAAATTTGGTCCAATTTTTTCATTAAACGTTAGCATTTATCCAGTTTCAAGATTGGTTCGCTCGTGGGTTTCGGTTTTCCTTTTGTACAGCGTTTGTAATTTTCATTGGAAACTATGGATTTTGCGATCAAATAATTAAATTTTAAAAGCTCAAATTGATTTATTAACAAAGGCTAATTCCAATTCGTGTTCTCTTTTTGTTTGAAATTGTCGTAAAAAGAATCACTCAACAAGCTAAAATCAGTCCGTAACATCGGTGTGATGGTTGACGGTTGGAGTAGTGTTTGAAATAAATGTGGTACATTTTGGGCATTGATAAAGCCGTCTATAGATAGGTTCTATCAACGATTTTAACTTTGGTAAGATCAAAGTTGTGATTGTTTTACATTTCATAGCAAAAGAAATGTATAGAATTCGCTCAAACATTCAACACTTCTTTCCGAGGCCCGGAAGACCAAGTCTTATATACCAATCAATTTGGCTCGTTGATTTGGGACAATGTCTGTGTGTGAATGTATGTGCAATGGCTAAACCGATCTTATCTAAACCAATTTCAAAATAAAGGTCTAACACTCAGACTGAACGCTTTTATTGTGTTTTTAAATCTGATATTTAGTTTCCGAAATATGGATAACTGTGTGCGTAGAAAAGGTACTCAAAATACCAAACAGGTAATCAAATATTGATTTTATTCTTGGCTTTTAGCCTTTCTCATATAGAAAGGATATGCAATCACTCTGAAAACCGACTTTTTAACTGAGGCCCGGATGGCAGAGTCTCATATACCATTCGACTCAGTTCGTCGAAATTGACAAATGTCCGTATGTGCGTGTGTTTTAAAAACTCAATAACTTTTCTCAGAGATGGCTAAACCGAATCACTCAATTTCAAATTTCAAATGAAAGGTATAACACTCCCATAAGCTGCTATTGATTTTTTTGTCGATCGGACTTCTGGTTCCGGAGTTACGGGTTAAAGAGTACAATCACCCAACAAATTCCCATATAAAATGTTAACACCATGATGTCCAAATGGTGTAATACATATTAAAAAGGGTGCAAAATAACTCGGATTTGCGGGTTTATGTCACTAATGATCATTCTAAGCAGCTTTGACCACATTGGCCACCTATGACGGTTCTTGATGCCCCAGGGTACTTTTTAAGTTCGAAAGTTAATGTCACAGCTTTTCTCAGGGAATTCTTGACCGATTTTTATAAACTTGGTTTCAAATGAAAGATACAATACTCCCATGTACTGTCATTGAATTTCATTCATATCTGACATTTGGTTCCGGAGTTACTGGTTGGTTATTGCGACCACATAGGAATTTCCCATATTAACCGGTACAATCATAATACTTCAAAGGTTAAAAATCCATTTCTATTTGCAAGTCTAGGTCACATCATTTTGTTTTGCAAGTCTAGATCACTGATGGCCAATCAAAGATTCTTTGAATATAATGTCCACTATCGACAGTTACGGAAATTTGCGGGTTCTGGACGTATTCCAGAATTAGTCACATCGATTTCTCGGTGATGACTGAACCGATTTTCATCAACCAAATCTCAAATGGAGGGTATAATATGCGGTTAGGTGTCGCATACTCCTGCAGCCCCTTCTCAACTTTCACTCGGGGTATACATAAAAGGCGTTGTGGTAGAAATGAAAATTAGAATATTTTTGTATTGTTTTCGTCTTCCATGTTTTGGGATATCATTTTTAACATCCTAAAGCGCATTTTAGACTAATAAATGAAAAATCAATTTTGATTTAAAATTCTACAGTGATATAACCTCTTAAGACTTGTTCGCGACAAAATCTAAACACTTAAAAATACATAGATCTCATATTCAATAAAAAATAAAATATATAACTGTTCTATCTAAAAATACATAGTTTGTTAATAAGTACAAAGCGTTTTCAAAAATAGCGTCGAAAGAAATGCGTGTTGGAAAAGTTATTAGTGCAATCCAAACTAAAATCAGGAATCGCCAAATTAGTTACTTTGTTACACAATTTTTAGTATTTGTTGTTGATAACTCATGTTAGCATTTTGAATGTAGCCCGGGATAGCTCAGTGAATTTGGCTCATCCCGTGCAGTTACTTCTAAGTTTACAAAACATTACTGACGTTGTGAGAAGAAATTCCAAATCTGGCCAGCAAAAAAAGAGTATATTATGACTGCATTAAAATCGTTTCTGTAAATAACCTTCTTAGTGTTAATTTTGGGGTACCTTCCTGTTGCTACGAAGTTTCTATTGGTTCATCCACTGTTGCAGATGACCTGCCAAACCAAACATTTTTTTGAAAACCTAAACTTTTCCCACATTCAGAATTTCTTTGTTATCTCATTTTGCTGCATAATAGTATAGAAAAATATGCCATGATGCTGGTTGAAATCTTTTGCGTACTAAGTTTTGTTATCCCTTTTTCAGGCAGAAAAATTTATAATATCCATGAAAAACATTTAAAACAATCGTTTGGCCCTCACATTCTACCTATCACTACGGTACCGAACCGTTATTGCCTTGATTTCTTACGGTAATGATTCTTCGAATTGTTTACACAAACTTTTGACATTTTTTTCCTTTGCAAAAGTGCGATCAGAAAGTTCTGCCCTTTTTCTAAATGTTTGTCTCACTATCGAATCCTTTTGGTCGTTTGTTAGGATTGTTTTTTGCATTTCTTTCATTCGTAGCAATCGACTATTAGATAATTTTGAAACGCTGTCAACAGAACTTGAAGATTGTCGAATGTTTTTTAGAAGTATCTCAACCTTTTGCATATCCTGGGTTTGTTGTGGATCTCACGGTGAAAATCGATGTTATATGCAATAAATAGATTATTTTCAGTCTGTCAGGAAACAAGGCTTGAATTTTTCAATATCCACTCGAAAACTATATTTTTCTACACGGATCTCCAGCAACGGCTTCGCGACCTCTAGGAGTCCGCCGACCTCAGGATGAGAATCACTGGTTTAGACTGCACAAAATAACTTTTCCAACTCCCATTTCTGTCGATACTATTTTTGAAGACTCGTTTTACTTATTAATGAATTATGTCTTTTCAGATAGAACAGACATACATCCATATCTGTGAGAAACATTTTCTTTTTTGGGTGAATATTTCAAGATATCTGTGTGTTTTAGGTGTCCAGAATTTGTCGCAAACAAACTTTATTAAAAGAGATATTTACCATTGAATTCGGACGAAAAACATTTATAATTTTTCATATATATTTATAGTTCTGGACAAATAAAACTGAACAAATTATTGAAAATACATAAAACGAACAAAATAAAAAACTAAAGTGAAATATGAAAAACCTGTGTTAATCCACCTAGAGGTGCAATTGTGCCTGTCTCATTTTTCCAAACTATGATTTAATAGCTGGTTCGTACAATATAACATTATGGAAATGTCTTTCATTCCTATTACACTTGGTAAGTATATATAAGAGCACCTTTTTGCATTCATCGCGGTATCGGTTTGAATCGGAGTTTTCTATGTGATCGCACTCCACAACCCGTAACTCCGGAGCCGGAAGTCGGATGGAGATGGAATTTAATATCGGTTTCCGGGGACGCAACACCTTTCATTTGAGGCTAAGTTGATAAAATCGGTCTAGCCATTTTCGAGAAACCAATATAACCGTTATTCTGAATTTGGATGCTTCCGGATCCGTCGATGGTGGCCAGTGTGGCCAAAGAGACTTTGAATGACTGTTGGTGACATACATCTACAAATTCAACAGTTGTGTTAACATTTTGGAAAAAATTCACCTTTTTACATTCATCGCAGAATGCGTTAGAATCGGGATTTGCTGCGTGATCGTACGTATCACCCTGTAATTCAGGAACCAGAACTCGGATCCACACAAAATTCAACAGCCGCTGATCGACCTTTCATTTAAAATCAAGTTTGTCAAAATCAGTTCAGAAAATTCCGAGAAACTGATGTGGACAAATCAATAAATTTTGTTTTGTAACCATACTCTTCAGCTCGTAATCCGGAACAAGATGTCGGTTGAAAATGAAATTCAATACCAACCCATGGGAATATGATACCTTTCATTTTAATCTTAGTTTGTAAAAATCGGTTCAGCCATCTCCGAAAAACCGATGTGAACATTTTGTTAACAAATCCGCACATACACACATACATACATACATACATACATAGATACATACATACACACATTAGGGTGGGGCAAAATGATCGTTTTTTCAGCACAGCACTTTTTTGGTTCCTTTTTGGGTCCCAAACAACTGTGCAAAATTTGGGGTCGATTGGTCATATCAACTCGACATCAATTGATTCAGTCTGTAACGTAACTTCTATTGATAAAAGTCAAGGCAAAAGGATACAGTATGTTTTATTTCAACGTTACTATTATGCGTAGGATATTGTGTAAATGTTTTGAAATAATTCGTCTGAACATTCCAACTCGACAACATTTCAGTTCGAATTTCTACATATTAAAGTCCCTCCCCCTCACCCCTCACTACGCCCTATTGCTCAACTACCTACGTTCATGAAATTGAGCTAAGGCTTTTGAATAATTCATCCAAACATACCAATGTGGTAAATCTAAAATATATAATGTTATTTTGGAATGCTATATGAAATACCATTGGTACACCCGCAGTGTTGGCAATAAAAATGATTTTTGGCATTTAATTCGATGTATCAAACTTTGAACAGCTATAACTTGGCTTAGAGACATTCTATTACCATACATCCTTCGGCAAAGTTGTTCAGCATATCCTGGACTATAGTTCTATCTATTTGTTGACATACTACAAGAAGAATTGTAGTCTGTAGAATTAAAAATGCAAAAATGTAGGTTTTCCCATACTAATCTCCATACAAATTTCAAACGCAATGCGCTACGCCGGGTTAACACCAATCGACCCCAAATTTTGCACAGTTGTTTGGGACCCCAAAAAGTACCAAAAAAGTGCTGTGCTCGGTTGATGCGGCTATGATTACGTTTTTCCATATAACAATGCCCCACCCTAACACACATACATACACACATATTTTGCGATCTCGGCGAACTGAGTCGAATGTTATATGAGACTCGGCCCTCCGGGCCTCTGTTAGAAAGTCGGTTTTTGGAGCAATTGCATAATTTTTCTATATGAGAAAGGCAAAAGAATAATATTTAATTAGCTTAATCAGCATGAGTTCAATGTTATCTTCATGTGATTATGTTTTGAAATGTTGGTGGAATGGGTTTGAAAGTGGAGGGAATGGGGGGTTAGTAGAATGGGAGTGGAGGATGCGTCAGAAATCCTTCATCTTATTTCGGTATACGGGGTGGATGAAGGAAATGCGGGCGTGAGGGTGGTCCAAGAAGAGGGGAGTGATGAAGGAGGGAGGTGTAAGGGTAAGGCGGGGGAGGGGCGGCGATACAATATTCAACTGCATATTTTGCCCTGCATTTTAGACTTGGTTTGAGAAAATCGGTTCAGTCATCACCGAAGAACCGATGTGACTTTAATTGTGGAATATGCCCGGAATTCCGGAATCGTCGATAGTGGACAATATATTTAAAGAATGTATGATTGGCAATCAGTGATCTAGATCTGTGATTAGAAGTAATTTGTTGACCATTTCAATAGTTTTTAGCCTCTGAGGTATTACGATTTTACCGATTTATATGGGAAATTCCAGTGTATCCTTACTAACACCCCTATAACTCCGGAATAGGGTTCGCAGTACCGACCCTTTTTGGTGAGAACCGGTACTACGGCACTGAACCCCTCAGTACCGGTACTCGAATATTTTTTTAAAAAATTTGAAAGAAGCTTCAAACTGAAATTGAATGATCAAACTGATGATTGATTTGTGCTGATCAAAAAACATGTTTATTGTTTTTAATTGCTTCGGAATGGCAAGACTCATTTCACAGAAGATATTTTTCGTATAAGGCACCTTCTTTTATTTCGAAATCTAGTCCACTTTGAAATCAATAACTGCTAAGTGGTGCGACTTTCGTCGACTTGAACAGATGGTAAATGTATGAAACCCTATTAACAACAGTAACTCGAAGCGAGAATGGCAGTAAATCCGAGCAGGTTAATCGCATTTCCTCTTTTGCTTTTCTGAAAATTTCGACCTTTATGTCGTTTGCCTACTATTCTCTAATGCACATCAAGGCTCCTTGCTTTCCTGTGAACTATGGAGTTTTGCTGAATTTTCCGATCACCAATAATTACAAATCGCCCCAATTGAAGCAGTTCACCAAGTCAAAAACTGTTAGCTACTAAATCGCTGTTTGTTCTTTTATAGATAAAGGTTTAAGAGCAAACCAAATACAGACATGACTTAGACCATAGTCTTATTCAGGGATGCCAAAGGTACTGGTAAACTACATTTTTTTCGGCATATTTACATTTGCACAAGCCGTACAGCCCGCTAAAGCGACGCATCACTACAGCTCTTGCCAGAACGGTAGCCAAACCGAGTACATTTTCCTGTAGAGCAGTAGAATACCTTTTTTTGCTGCTGTACTCCGACTGCTCGGTGAGAGTGTGACGTAGTAAAGTTTGTTCTCTCCATTTGTACACTTTTCTCTGCATAGTAAAGGGAGAGGACCGAAATATTGAATAGATTAAAAATATTAAAAAGTGTAAAATAAGGAAAGAGAAGCTGTACCGCTCGCGTCTGGTGGCTGTACTGGGGGCAGTATTTCTTTGTCATGTTACTGATTTGCTTACAGACTGCCGTACAGCGCTGGGCGTCCTGCAATAGCGAACGACAGCAGCGTCAAAAGAGAAATGAGCACGTAGGCAGAAAAATTACAGCCGCAGAAAAGGTAGGCATTTTGCATCCTTGGTCTTATTACGCGCCACCCAGTGAATAATGGAAACCAATCAGAATGTAGCTAATTAAACTTTAACTTCTAGAATTATTATGATGATGGCCCCACCTTATTTCCACACAAAGGTGTTATTTCAACGATTTATCTAGAAGGCAAATTAATATAATTAAACGTTATCTTGCAGACCGATATTTTGAAACACTGCAGAGTTAACATATCTCTCATAAAAAAATGTATAGTACCGAAAATACCGGTACTGGCTTTTGTTCAGTACCGGTATTACGGTACCAAAAATGGGTCGGTATTCCCGGGATTTTCGGTACCGGTACCACAACCCTACTCCGGAAGCAAGAGTCAGAACCGAATGAAATTCAGCAGCAGTCAACGGTATTACTGTATCTTTCATTTGAAATCAAGTTTGTAAAAATCGGTAGAAAGTTCGTTGGGGAATGAGTGTGATATTAGCTTAGGAACTTGGCGGGTTCCCCGGGGGCGTCATGAACCGTCATAGGTGGCCAATGTGGTCAAAGCTGCTTTAATTGATCATTAGTGATCTAGACCCGCCAACTAGAGTAATGTTACATCAATTTAAATATGTTTTACATCATTTGAACATCATGGTGGTACCAGTTTATATGCGAACTTGCTGTGTGACCGCACTCTTTAACCCGTAACTCCGGAACCGGAAGTCGGATCAACTAAAAATTCAATAGCAGCTTATGGGAGCGTTATACCTTTCAGATGAAACAAAGTTTACGAAAATCGGTTCAGCCATCTCTGAGAAAATTGTGTGAGTTTAAATGACACACACACATACACACACACATACATACACACAGACATTTGCCGATCTCGACGAACTGAATCGAATGGTGAATGACACTCGGCCCTCCGGGCCTCTGTTAAAAGTTGATTTTTACAGTGATTGCATAGCCTTTCTTTATATGAGAAAGGCAAAAAATGATTTCAAATTCATAAAATGAATAGAACGATTAATATAAATCAAATTAATAAAATACATAAATCAAACTAGATTAACTAATTAAACAAAAAATTAGGCAATATTTAAAAATATTTGAATAAAATAAATAAGAGGAATAACTGATCATGAAATGAATAAAATTAAAGAAATGAATCAAATGAATCAAATGAATCAAATGAATCAAATGAATCAAACGAATCAAATGAATCAAATGAATCAAATGAATCAAATGAATCAAATGAATCAAATCAAATTCACGCAAATGAATCAAATCAAATTCACGCAAAATAAAATTAAACACACTTGCACTGAAGTATGGCATTGCAAACTTGGCTTGAAATTATACCTATGCGGACCCTTTGTGAATTTCTTCCGCGAGAAAGCAAAACATTTAAAACAAAAGCGCCAACACAACGACATTTGACTGCGACCATAATATCAAAGATTCGCCCTAATAAGCTCTTCTTGATAAACGTATGACATTACTAGCGACGACCCCTTTCGGAGGTGTAGCGCGTATAAGTACCTACAAAAGAAGTTAAGATCGGCAGCGTGGTTACAGAGACGAGTTTGTACAAGGACGAGTTTCAAGGACCCCATACTTCAGTCAGTAAAGACTGTAAACGATTGTATTTAATATCAGTTACAGTTAACGGAATAACGACCTATACCAGCTCAAACTTTCATTTGAGACTAGGTTAGTGAAATTTGGTTCAGTCGTCACCGAAGTGGCTTTAGGTCTGCAATTTGCCCGGAGCCCCGGGACTTCCGAGATTGTCGACAATACATTCCAATAATTTTTGATTAGCCATCAGTAATCTAGGCCTGCGAATCGAAGTAAATTGATGTTTATTTCAATAGATTTTAAAACTATGAGGTATTACGATTGTACCGGTATATATGAGAAATTCCTATTAGATCGCAATAACCAACCTGTAACTCCGGAACCAAAAACTCAGAACTGAATGAAATTCAATAGAATTCAATAGGAGTATTATATCTTTCATTTGAAATCGAGTTTTTAAACATCGGTTAAGGGTTTGCTGGGAAATAGGTGTGACATTAGCTCGGGAACTTGGCGAATTGCCAAAGGCATCAAGATCCGTTATTAGTGACAAATATGGTCAAAAATACTTTAAGTGGTCATTAGTGAGCTAGACCCGCAAATCCAAGTAATGTTCAATGTATTTGAATATATATTACATCATTCGGACATCATAGGGTTACCAGTTTATATGAGAATTTGCTGTGTGACCAAACTCTTCAACCCGTATCTCCGGAACCGGAAGTTCGATCAATTAAAAATTCAATAGCATCTTATGGGAGCGTTATACCGTTCATTTAAAACTATGTTTGTGCAAATCGGTTCAGCCATCTCTGAGAAAATTGAGTGACATTATTTGACACACACATACATACACACAGACATTTTGTGATATCGACAAACTGAATCGAATGGCAGATGACACTCGGCCCTCCGGGCCTCGGTTGCAAAATCGATTTTTGGAGTGATTGCATAGCCTTTCTTTATATGAGTAAGGCAGAAATAATTATATGTGTTGTCGTTGCACCCATTTGGTCAACCAAAAATACAACAAATGGGCTGATAAAAACGGGTCTTTGGTGTACACTGACACGGTTTTTGTCATAAAAAAAAATTCATTAAATTTCCACGAACATTTCAAAACAAAGCTTATTGCAGGAGAGAGATGCCGCATGGGTGAGATGACGCACTCTGCTCCCAAATTTTAGCTCTCGTTGATATTTTCGTGATTAAGTGTCGTCAGCTAAGTTTCATGAAGCTAGATTACGCTCAGAAATTGGCTAGCACCTTCACTTTTTTTTAAGGGGGTACTCCCATTTCTAGAAAGATTTTTTATTCAACGATATAAAAATATTTTTCTTCCGCAACCTTGTATAATAGTTAAGTTGGAATAACTTTATTAGGGGTATTTGTACGAGCGATATATATCTAAGTATTGGTAGGGCTTCCTTAAAACCAGTTTTTAACCGAGCCGAATGTACACCCAATTCAAACTTTCACAATTTTCATCCGATTTAGGATATTTTAAAAATCCTTGCAAAAACTTCAACTGGTAAGATAATGTGAAAAAACTTTGCATGAAATGCAATAAAATTAAAATACAGTGTTACATGGATATTTTTGGACGGCTCGTATTAAACAACATGCTGAAAAAGTAAGTTTTGTTATATAACCAGGAATATAGTTTACGACGTACGTTTTCATCTCTCTCGATTGCTGTCTCTCGGATTCCTGATAGTTCGTTTAAGATCAGATCTGGGAAGGATTTCCCAAGAATCCGGTTCTTCGTATCGCTTGATAGTGCGAAAGATTAATCTTTCGTTCATTCCCAGTGGGTTCAGCTTCTTTAAAACAGAATACAGTCGATAATTTTCCAAAATCAGGACCTTCCTTTACAGGTTGATGATTACCACAAGTCTCAAACGAAAGAAATATTTAAAACAAACATTTGAATATACTTTAAAATATGTAGACAGTTATGTAACTAACCTATTCGAAACACGTTTGAATATGTATCTGCAACCATTGCAGCCCATACCAATTGACAAAGTAGATTAATAAATTGATTGCTTATTGCATCTAAGCTTCAATTATCATTCAACTTAATATCAGTCATAAACAAACTAGCAGAATCCAGCTCTATGTAATAATATTAATATGCATACGCTTTCGACTAATTCACCCTCAAAGTCTTCTCCCAAGTTTTGTTGAACAAATCTCAACAAAGAGCTTTTAAGAAAAAGTTCCTCGCAAAGTCATAAAATGTAATTTTGTTAAAATTCATTAGTGACAATGAATGATTGCTTGTTAAAAGCAAACGAGTAGTTAACCTAAACTCCTGCTGAAGTGCAATGAAAAAATCTTCGCAAAAGCTGTATGATCTGTGCTGCTTTCGGCGGAAGTAAACTCGTCAGCCACGTGGCACAGGTAAAACTTTCAAACTTTGGTAGTAAAATAAAACTGATCCACGTCGTGATGGTGTGTTCGGTGATCCCAACACCCGAACGTAAATTCTGACGCACGCACTTCGCACTCTCCCATCTCCCCCAAGATCCACGTTTCACCGCACATCGTTTCGTTTTGTTTACGGCTTATAGCTTCAATCACCCTCACGCTTCGCCAGGTCAATTTGGTGAAGAAAGGCATGCGGCTATGCTAACAATAGGACAAGACGCACGTGATTTTTGTTATTTCGCCTAACGTGACTTTGGAAGTTTATCAACAGCCCGAACACTTGCCAGGCCGTTCTGTTCGTACAGAAGCCGTCGAGCACCGACTATAGCCCGTACCGACCTTCCCCGGTGGAATTGTCCTTGTTATGCGGGAAGAGAAGTGAGCAACTACCAGCATTAGGATACTACTGCTATTGTCAGTAAGGTATGTTGCTTCGTCATCTTATTTTATCTTGTTGATGGACTGATCTTACATGTGAGCGAACATGAATTATGGTGATTTAGTGAAATGAATTATCATACTCAAGAGATCAGTTCACAAAATTGGACGGAAAGTTTCCACAATTCAGCATCGAGCTGAAATGATACACGAAACAGGAAAATCTCCGTACGCATCGTGTTTTGTGTGCCAGCGCCACTTGCCAACTTTTGTTCAGATGCTAGCTAGGATAGCGGCTTTGGCTTCGGCAAGCAACAGCGGGTCCGACACTAGTATCAGCAGTCAACCAGCCATTCAAATCCAAACCAGCGAGCTGCTCAGTGGGACCTGCTCCGTATATACATCTGTATTCGAAAGGATTGGTCGAACGTGCACGTGAACAGACAGACACGGTTCTATATGCTGGTTCCGGGAAGAAGGATTTAGTTCAAGAGTCTCCGCTCCACCGTACTTCTTGTTTATTTGTAGCCAGCACATGCACAGCTCAAGTGGCACTGGTGGAAGATTGCTTTGAGCGGGGGAGACGCACCTGCTGCTTGCGGGATAACGGATACGATTTTCGAAACCGGTTATGAATGAATACCGAGTGTAGCCCAGACTACACTCCGGGGGGAAATTTCGAATGTGATGGAAAATTAATTTCAGGTTTGCTTCTTGTTGGATACTTTGTAAACAAACCCGTGTCGTATTTACTATGTTCTTGAGAGAGAAAGATTTTGGGTTGATTTTTCTGGCATACTTTTCAACCGAATTCTCGAATCAAAATTTCTCCTGCGGCGTTTGCGTGGGTTAGAATCAAAGTTGAATTATCTTGTTTTTTTTTCCTTACCTTATGCAATATCTCTGAAGTGTCAAGTGTCATATATCATTCGACTCAGTTCGTCAAGAAATTGAAATGTCTGTATGAGTAAAAAAATGTCATCAAATTTTCTCGGAGAAGACTGAACCGATGTGCACAAACTAAATCTCAAATGAACGATATATCGCTTGGTTCGTGACTCAGGAATCTTGAGTTCGGGGTGAAGAAGCAAATTTTAAAACTTATTAAATTGCAGTTAAAATCGCGTTGACCATATTGGTCAGGTAAAACTGAAAAAAAAAATAAGTGGGAGGACGTGCAATTTTAGAAATCGAATTTGTGTTGTATTGTAATTTGTATTTGTATAAAGGAATAATCCAAAAATATGATATGGATACTTCATAAGTAGTATCTTCTAAATATGAATAATATTTCGGTTTTTATCAAAGCAGTACCCAATAAAGAGGGTGGCACTTCGTCAAAAGTGGCCTGTCTTTTGTGCATACATTTTGCATTTTTTATATTCAAATAAGACACTTATTTTGATAAACATCCGACATCGCTGCGGTTAGATTGGAAGTGGAAGGTAGTCTCTGATCCCCACGGCAACGACCATCTACCAATCGTAATTAATATTGCTAACGATTCAGTATGACCTAACACGAAATATTTATTTGGAAGAGCTACGCGTCCGCGATACCCGGAAAAGTGGAGTCGATACAAGAGCTTCCTCCGGAGAAAGAGTACGGGTGCCCGGCTGGCTTGATTCTCGATACCGCGTTTCAAGCTCATACTAAACGCGTACCAGACTCGAACTCTCGCGGGCGTCCTCCCAACTCATGGTGGGACAAAGAGTGCTCAGACGTGTACGCGGAGAAGGCCGCCGCGTATAAGACCTTCCGGGACGACAGATTACCAGGCTACAGTACGCGATGGCAGAAATGCGAATAAAGAGTTTGATGGAAGCCAAAAAAACGTAGCTACTGGCGCCGGTTCGTTAACGAGCCAACGAGAGAAATATCGATGATAACTTTTTGGGGCACGGTCTGGCGCTTGCGAAGCTGAAACAGCACTAACGAGGAATATTCAAACCGTTGGATATTCGATTTCGGCGTCGGCGGTAAAACATGATGATGAGTTATGTTCTATCCATGACCATGCGGTAGACTTGGGTGCAACACCCAACTACTATTAAGCAGAAGCCAAAGGACTCTTCACATTTCCTTTCGATCATGTCCATATGAGCCTGGCTAGTTCTAGTTTTCCGTTCTAAGTTTATAACTGATTCACTCTAGAATACCTATCCGTCTTTCAATTTGATTGCTCTTATTTGCCGAGATAGCCAATAAAATCGATACAGTATATTCGATTTCGTCAGGAAGGTTTGTCCGGATTCCACCCCGACACAGAAAATCTACCGCGCCGCATCCCCACACGATAACGCGAATGAAACACCGTTCTCGATGGTAGAGTTCTTACTTGCTTTCTTATCATGTAATAATAAAGTAAAGTCCCAGGGTGAAACAGAATCAAATTCAACTTTGTAAAGAATCTACCAGACTCTGTCAAGAGACACTTGTTGAATTTACTTAATAAGTTTCTTGATGGTAACATTGCCCTCACGATTGAAGGAAGGGAACGTCATCGCCATCCAAAACCAGGAAAACCAGCCTCCGACCACAACTCGTATAGACCGATTGAAATTCTGTCCTGTTTCCGAAAATAATTCGAGAAATCTTCAAAATTCAAATTCAGAAAAGAGCAGATGGCATCAGTTTTCTTTGATATTAAGGGGGCTTTTGATTCAGTTTCTATCAAAATTCTTTCTGTGAAGCTACACCAGCATGGTCTTTTACCGACTGTTAGATTTAATTAATTTAAATTAGCATCCATCTAAAAATTGATTGCGAACGCGCCCCAAATAAATTCATTGGTGGCAATACTACTAAGTAGATTTTCCCACACTCTATAGCGCCAGTCACATTTTCTCATCGTGGAATATATTGTTTCGGAGTAATAAAGTTTTTTCGATAAGTGGTCGGGCTTTTACCAAAGTGAAATATTTTTTTCTAAACCATCAAAAATACATCGTCCCAATCCAATTGACATCCGTGATCATTCCCTGATGATTTATGGTGCCGTGATCAGTATCACGGATGTTAAAAATTTGTACTTTGAGGATTACGACGGGGAGAACGCCAACTATATCCCCAATCTGGCTGGGAAAGATATCGGATCATTTATACTATAAAAGGGCCTGTAGTATTACAGGTACATGTGAGTATCTGTCCAACTGGGAAAAATTATCCGTGCGGTACTTGCTGGGTCCCTTTTTGATACCTACATATTGATAAAACTTCGTGCTACCACTGTTGCCCGGCACGTGGTTGTTGGTACCGGTTATCATCCAATCATCTACCCAATAACGCTATCATCACCTGTACTGAGGTGAATAAAAATCTAACACGAGATTTCAACCGACTGAGCGTGGAGATAGATATTCGGAACAAGTTTGGAAACTATTTGGCTAGAAAACCGCACCTGCAACGTGAATCATCCGTGCTCAACACGACGCACAGCAATTGCCGCTCGGCATCAGGTTCCATTGGAGGCTCCAGATTTTAATAAATACAAGGTCTGTCTTTGATCAGGCGCAGGTGAGTGTCTGTCCAAATAATTATTTTTCACCAATCGGTGCATACTGGGTCTTCTCTATTGTTCTATTTTAACTTCATCATCATGTCGGAGAAAAACGTGAAACAGAAGGAACTGAAGCTACAGAACATTATGGACTCCATTTCGCGCATTGAAATGTTCTTCACCTACTACAATGAGGATCGAGACCTTCAAGAAGTAGCGATACGGTTGGGTAAGCTGGATACATTGATGGAGAATTTAGAGGCAATACAAGGTGATTATGAATCATTTGACGACTTGGAAGCAATAATATGGAAATAAGGGCAAACGTAGAAGGAACCTATTTTCGGGTTAAAGGTGGCTTGGTCTCGAAACTCCCTCCCCCTGCTCCAACGCTAGCGCAACTCCATCCCGTCGGTCCAGTAGTTCCCCACATGGTCGGCGTGGCCTACAATTGCATTACCGGAGTTTGATGGTGATCTGAACGAGTGGCTTACGTTTCACGATTCGTTTATTTCACTCATTCACTCCTCAGATACCCTGTATTCGGGAATTTCAGTACCTAGGATCATCGCTGAAATACCCCTAGAAGGAACAGTTTTCTGCTATGGTGGGCAATTCCCATTTGCATGCAGTCCGACGTCTGCAAAGCCTGGAACGAAAATTGGACAAAGATGAAGCATTGAAGAAGAACTATCATGATTTTCTAGCAGAATTCTTGGAATTGGAGCACATGCGTGAACTGGCAGGGAATGTAGTCGATCCACCCAATGTTTTTTATCTTCCACACCATGCTGTCCTCAAAGACTCGAGCACAACAGCCAATCCAAGACGATCTTCTCAGTTTGGTGTTAAGATTCCGCAAGTACAAAGTGGCGTTACTAGCGAACATCGAAAAGATGTATCGTCAGGTTTCCATTCATCCTGATGACAGCTCCTTGCAGAGAGTGTTATGGAGATTTAGCCAGGACGAGCCAATTGCCAAATACGAGCACCACTGTAACTTACGGGTTGGCACCGTCGTCGTTTTAGCCACTAGAACGCTTAAGCAGCTCGCCGATGATGAAGGTGGCAGTTTCCCACTAGCTGCCTCAGCAGTAAAAAAAGATTTTTATATAGATGACTTCATTAGGGGCGAATCAAGCATCGAAAAGGCGATCCAGTTGCGAAAAGAGATGAGTTGCTTTTAGTAAACCTAGGCGGATTTCGGTTGAGAAAATGGTGTTCAAATTTTCCAGCTGCTCTAGACGGTATCCAATCTGAAGATTTGGCCACACAATCTAGCAAAATTTTCGATCTAGAGGAAACTTTAAAGACTTTAAACAACTTTTTGTTAAACTTTTCTGAAAAACACATGCATTTTTCGCCATGGTGATTTATCGACATCACGAATTAGCTACTTGAGTCTTCCCCAGGGCTCATGTCTAAGCCCCCTTCGCTACAACTTTTACGTGAATGACATTGACAAATATCTTGTGAATCCCTGCACGCTAAGGCCGATAACGGTGTGGTCTCTAGTACAGGTCCCACAGCTGTCGATATGCAAGGACCATTGCAAGATACCTTGGACAATTTGCATGCTTGGGCTCTCCAGCTGGGTATCCAGTAGAGTGGTTATATGAAAAAAATAAAATTTGGCTCCGAGTAACTTTTTGGGTCCCATTTAGCTCCCAGAACAACTCTGCAAATTTTTAGCTCGATCGGTGAAACTATATTTTTGCGCCCACCGGTTAAAGTTTACATGGGGCTTCGTATGGGGAAATCATTTTTTGCAAAATAATTCTTCCAAACCTCATAAAAATAAGTAGATGTCTGATTTTTATAGGAAATTTGTCAAGGAAACAAAGTCTAGAAGACCGCGAAACGATCTGATGCTTGTGGAAAAAGTTATTAAGCAAAAACCGATTGATGCCCTGAAGATAGATGAAAATTTCACTTTTCATAGCATCACTGCCGTAGACGGTCGAATTGTACACAAAATTTTTAATTTTATCTTATTGTGTACAAAAGAAGCCTTAATTTATCCCTCAAAACTCTTGCGAAGTGACCAAACAGTTCAGATCATTGATTTAGATACAATAGGAGAAGGTCAAAACAAAATTGAATATAATTGGACAGCCAAAAACAGTGGTGCTAGAAAAAATGAATATTTTATCAATCGTCAGAGCATCAATCGGTTTCTGCTTAATAACTTTTTTTTACAAACGTCAGATCGTTTCGTAGTTTTCGAGACTTTGTTTCTTTATTAAATTTCCTATAAAAGCCACATAATAATTTATTTTTGGGAAGTAATGGACGACTCCTGGAGGAATAATTTTGTAAAAGTTAATTTTCCCATGCAAAATCCCATGTAAACTTTAAACGGTGGGCGCAAAAATATTGTTTCAGGCATCAGGCTAAGAATTAACACAGTTTTTCTAGGAACCAAATAGTACCTAAAAAGTTGCTCGGAGCTGGAATCTATTTTTTGTCCCACCCTAGTATCCAGTTCTCCACGGAGAAAACTGAGCTTGTCGTATTTCAAAGAAAACGTGAACCAGCGCAACTACAGCTTCAATTATTGGGTCAAGCTATGGCTCAGGTTTCAACTTACAAATATTTCGGAGTCTGGTTTGATTCTAAAGGTACCTGTGGATGTCACATTAGATATCTGAAACAGAAGTGCCAACAAAGGATCAACTTTTTCCGTAAAATAACCGTAACATAGTGGGGTGCCTACTAAGGTAGGAGAAAATTACATTCCAGCTCCGAGCAACTTTTTAGGTACCATTAGGGTCCTAGAACAACTGTGTTAACTCCTTGCTCGATCGCTGAAACTATATTTTTGCGCCCACCGTTCTGCATGGGAAAATTAACTTTCACAAAATAATTTCTCCAGGAGTCGCCCATTGCTTCCTAAAAATAAACCGTTATGTGGCTTTTATAGAAAATTTAACAAAGAAACTAAGTCCCGAAAACCACGAAACGATCTGACGCTAGAGAAAAAATTTATTAAGCTGAAACCGATTGATACTCTGACGATTGATCAAATATCTATTTTTTCTAGCAGCACTGGTGTTTGTTGTCCAATTATATGCAATTTTGTTTTGATCTTCTCTTAATGTGTCTAAATCAATTAATTGTACTGTTTGGCCACTTTGCAAGAGTTTGAAGGGATAAATTAAGGCTTCTTTTCTGCATAATTAGAGAACGCCAAAAATAGTGTATTTAATTCGACCGTCAGCAGCAGTCATGCTATGAAAAGTGAAATTTTCATCAATCTTCAGGGCTTCAAGCGGTCTTGGCTACATAACTTTTTCCACAAATATCAGATCGTTTCGCAGCCTTTGTTTCCTTAACAAATTTCCTGTCAAAATCAGACATCTATTTATTTTTAGGAGGTAGCGAATTCAATATTGTTTTTTGAGTATTACTTTGGGTTGCATACATATTTTCGAGTCTCGGATAAGATAAGGCTTCTTCTCAATTGTTCAATATAGCTTTGAAAGGTGTGATAAGAAGAGCGAGGATTAACACGAGTGATAGATATTAATATAGATAAAATTACCCGAATTCGATATTTTTATTATTGGAGACGCCCATTAGTAGCCATTAGACCATTAGTACCCGGGGACGGGCATAGCGTAGGTGGCAAGTCGATTGCCTTGTACGCAGCTCACCTTGGTTCGAGTTCCAACCCCGAACAGAGGGTTTTTCCAAAAGAAATTTCTCTAACCCGAAAAGAGGCAAATGACCTTGGGGTTAAAACCTCTATAATCAAAATAAAAAAGCCATTAGTACCATATATACTATATGTTGAACTAAAATCTTTCTAAATGATTTTAGCAAAAATTCGCTCCCTAGCCGAAGTTCGAAGTTTTAAGCATTAAAATTGTATTAAAAATTTCTAACCTGCAAAATAAATTTATGCAAAAAAATGTAATTGTTAAGGTACGAGAAAAATTAATTTCAAGCAATTGAAAAAAAAAATGAAGCAGATCGGTTGAGTAGTTTTCGGCAATCGTTATCGCGGAAAACTATTTTTTGGGAAACAACACTTCGAGATAATCGAGTTTAAAGCTTCAAGTTACCACTGCTCTTGCAAACGAGGTGCGAGTTGTAATTTCAAATAGAATTTTCTTTCGATTTTTTGAAATATGAAAAGGTATGTAACTCTTTAAGTTGTTAAGATACGAAGATCCACCCCAGGATTTTTTTAACAACTTCGTTTTGCATTTGCTAAGAGGTTAAAGTCTCAGATATATACACTCACGTTTTTTACGGGGGGGTACAGGTCGCGTAAATAAAAACAGCGTAAATGAACACCGCGTAAATTTCAAAATCCGCGTAAAAAACGCGTTAAAATCAGCGAAAAAAAAAACCGTAAAAAACCTTAGTGTATTATGCTATATTTCACCCTAAGGAGGAAAATTTGGTAAAAACCAAAATTTCTCACTAGGGTGAAAATTTGTTGGTAAAAACCAGTCTTTGTACAGGAGGGCACAAATCCTTATTTCATACTATGTTGCGTTTCGGCTTCGCCTCATCAGAAACCGACACTAACGTATTGTCGGAATAGATTAGCGCCGGCTTGACGCAAATCCCTTAAAACTAAAACACACTATGTGTTTCAAACAAACGACTGATCAAACGTGATGTCCCGTTCGAGCAGAAGTTCTATTTATGCCGATGAGACACAAGTGAAGCCGAAACTTGTCTTGGCTTAGCAGGCCTATGCGAAAGCACTATGCTATATGCGTCAAGCCGGCGCTAATCTATTCCGACAATACGTTAGTGTCGGTTTCTGATGAGGCGAAGCCGAAACGCAACTTAGTGTATTGTTTTATTCCGGCACATCCATCGTTCTTACCATAAACTCTCTTAGTCTTCTATAGGTGCCAAAAAAATATGAATTGAAACGTTTCACTCGCACTGGAAGTTTTCGAGATTAATGATACTTGGTAGATTTCCAATAAATAATTAAAATATGTTGAGCAGTATATGCCGCCCACCAATTTTCCCGCTCGGGTGGATACCCTTTTTGCATCCCCCTTTCCTAGCGATGCCATTGAATGATCTAGGTCCAAGCAAAAATTCGTTTCTCGAAGTGCAATGAAAGCAAAAAACGCGATTAATCTGTGTTATTATCGAAATAATCAATTTCACAATACTCACCCTTTTCTGTCATGTGCCCACGTTACAGGCAAATTTCTTGTTAAAATGGCAAAACATATTATTGTGATCTGCTAACGATAAAACAAACTGATCTATACTAGGTAAACTAAAAGAAGCTCTCCGCTCAAACCAAATTTTTCCCATTGAGAAGGGATCAGAAACAAAACCTGGCGGGTAAAGCACCGAAACACGTGTCTTCGAGCTGAATGGTATTTACCTTGCCGTAACTGGTGAAGAATTCGAAAATTGTGGCATAAATTTACACATTTTCCGGCAAACGAAGAAACGGCAGCACTACACTCTACAGCTGTCTTACTGTAGGAACCGAGGGAAGCCCAGCGCAACAGTAGGAGCTCGCACGGAGCACAGTAATTTAATGCTATCTCGAATCGCACCAGAAAGTTTAATGTTTTTATAGGTCTCACTTGAATCCTTTTTCATTCGTTCTCGCTGCCACACACACACTCTCACACCTCATCGTGTGACGGTTCACCATCTTGTCGAAGATTGGATATTCCTCGTTCTCGGGCGAATAAAAATCGCTCGTAAGGAAAGGGAAAATAAATAACCAGCAACAGAGAGAAAAATTTAAGTGAAAATAAAACGATATTGTAGCAGTTCTTCGAGAACTTTGAAACCGATCGACGAGCCATGCATGGAAGTTGAAAAGCGGAAGCCCCAGAACCTTCATACCGAAACGATGGCTGAGGCAACTCCCAACCAACGGGCAGTGCCAAATTTAGAGCTCTATTCGCCCCACCACTGTCTGTACGTGAGCGTGTGAACGGACGGAAAGGAAACGAGGGAAAATTATTATGTTACATCATAAATTTTGCTCCAATCAATATCTTCTGGCGTACAGGGATCGGGTGCATATACATATGTGAAAAATGAGCTGGGTATGTGAGTTTTGCTACCGCGAAGTGAAGAAGAGCTTGTGGAATATATTAGTGGGTGGTTAGGATTTAGGAGATACTGATTTGGCATGTTAAAGAATTTTACCGAAGAAATAAAGATCACTCATTCAAAAAAAATTGAAGGCTTTGGAAGGCAAAAATTTAAGTACAAATAAAGCGTCCAATAAATATTGTTCAGCGATGAAGAATAATTATAAGGATGCTTGAATTTAAAGCGTATTAAAACGAGATTCAAAATGTTATAAACTATCCAACAAACCACAAACAAGCGTTAAATCGCATTGGGAATGAAAACTCACTACGAAAGTTAAACTGCAAACAAACAAACAAAAAGAAGACACCCACGACATAAAATCGCCTCCCATTCCTCTACATGTCAAATGTCACACTCTTGAGACAGTTAGAAGCGTTCTATCTAATTTCGTTGCTTCCTTGATGGAATTACGAAATGGGACGCCGCTACGCCATCGAGCCCAATAAAAATCCTGGGCGATAGGAGGGTGAAAAACTTTTAAATCCTGTTAGCGTCTAAATTCTGTCAAGTTGGCAGTGCTCTACATTTCGAAACGTCCCATACGCATCCAACGAACCATCTTGCACGGAACAGCCCCGATGAATGAGTAACGAGCTTATAAGTGAATTCAAATTTAGACATTTTTCGGAAAAATAAACTTTCCTCTCGAAATGAAGTTATTCAGCAGCGATGATAACGACGACGTCGGAAGACACGGGAAGAGAGGCAGCCACGTGACATGCTTTCTCGCCTTCAAGAACGAGCAAAGCGATCCAACGGTGGTGCTGTCGAGATGAGTTTAACCCAAATAAGTCTGCCTCGGCTTTGCCATACACAAAATTTTATGACACAAACTGTTTCATCCACAAATTATCATCGCACACACATTTCAAAAAGTTTGTTGTTCTCTTCACACTGCTCAGCACCGAGCGAGGGTGGCAACACTAACGCCGGCCGGTAGCAGCGGTTTCAGTGATATATACCAGTGTGATGCAACCCCGTTTATGCCACGCCAGACCTGGAAGTGGGAAGGGTAATGTCTTATGCTTGATGGTCGAGTGTCGTCCTTTGAAGTAGAGGCGAGCTTGTATGAGCAAATTCCATGTCCTTAGTGTACCTACCTACCTTCAAGGAGGAAATGTGCTTCTTGGTAATGGCACTACAAGAACTGGACTGGCATCGGTGTAACGATGGCAGAATGTGAGGGGGGATGGTCCCATGGAAAATGATGGGAACGGTGTCATTCTGCATTGTTTGACGGGTTTGACTTTCAACGCTGGTTATCACCGAGGGTGCGTACTAGTGTGGTTTATGTTAACACAAAAAATGTCTCGTTTACAACGGTAAAGAAGAAATCTTCCATTTGTGATGTCTCGTCCGTGTATTATGGTTTCATGCTAATACGACTTTCCGGAGAGGGCGCACGGTGTTTTTTAAATAATGAAGTACCATGCGTCAATTAAAAATCAACGAAAGTCGTGCAGTTGCACGCGCTGTAAGATTGTGTGAAGTGTACCATTTTAGCAACCAAAAGTAAAAGTCGCAACGACAGAATATGCATTGTAAAACCCTATTAGAAAACTTTTGAACGTAAAAATCGGATATAGACCAGATTCTGTCTTTGCACGACTTTTTTGCAAGGATTTACAAAATAACACGATTTTTATGTATAAAACACTTACTTCGATATACCATTTTAATGATACGATTAAACCGTGAAAAAAACGTACAAAAATAATCCGTGCTATATCGTGAAACCGTGCAAAAAATCTGCTTGTTTTGAGACACCACGAAAAAAATAACTTTTTAGAGGGGTTACATAAGTTGAGGTTGGCCAAAAATCGATTTTTATTATTCTTCTATCGTAAATTTCAGGTTCTTAAGAATATTATCTCAAATTTTTATAGAGATCGGAGCAGTAGACGCAAAGTTATAGCGTTTTTCATCTTGCTCTTTTACGGAGACGTGGCTTATACTTGAAACTTTAAACTAAGTATCTCGAAATTATGTTTCCCAAAAACGTTTTCGCCGTGACTACGATTGCCGAAATAGTTTTCAACCGATCTCGAAATTTTTTTAGCTTGTTCGTAATTTAACTGCCGTGTCCTTGAACGATTACATTCTTTCGTCAAAATTTTCATATTATTGTCATGAATTTTTTAATAATTTTTTCAAACGAAAATAGTCATTTTTTGAGAAAATCCACCCCGTTTCAAAAAAAAAGAACTTTTTTTAATTAATGATTCAAGAACACCTCAAGGTACATATACTAATGATTTTTGCCTTTCTCATATAGAAAGGTTATGCAATCACTCTGAAAAACGTCAACCTAATCCCGGCCCGGAGGGCCGAGTGTCATATCCCATTCGACTCAGTTCGTCGAGATCGGAAAAAGTCTGTATGTGTGTGTGTATGTGTGTATGTATGTGTGTATGTGTGTGTGTATGTGTGTGTATGTATGTGCGTATGTGTCAAATTATGTCACTCATTTTTCTCAGAGATGGCTGGACCGATTTGCCCAAACTTAGTCTCAAATGAAAGGTGCAACCAGCCCGGGGACAACTTGACAGCTCCCATATATTGAACTCATAAGTAAATTTTGTGGTGATTTGGTGATGTCATGGCGGCTCGAATGGAACAAAATTTAAAAAAGGCGCATCCCATCTATTATTTTCTAATGCTGTAAAAAATGAACAATTTAAGCATTTCTATCACCAAATTTATTTCGCTGTTCAAATTAAAAACTGTCCTTACCTTAACAGAAACATAGATTCCATTTTGGATCTAAAAATCCAAGCAAAATAAATTGATTTTCAGAAATACAAGAAGATAGCTTTCAAAATCGAGCCACTTCCACTTGTATTGAAATTTCCGAAAATCTTCGAGATCGAAACAACATGAAATCCTTCGGTAGACGTCGTTCAATTAGTTTTCTGTCGGGCTGGAGCTGAGTAATATGCGAAATGAATTCTGAAGGAATCCGTACCAAAACCATCGCAAAATCTTTTGGACAGAATTATTGCAAAAGTCGAATAAAACTCTGGTAAGAGTCGAACATAATTGTATATGGGGCCGTACACAAATGACGTAGCTTTTTTCAGCGATTTTTGACCCCTCCCTCCCCACTCGTTGCATTTGGTCACAAAATTCTAACCTCCCTCCTCGTCCCATGCAAAGCGCCCGGGTGATGAAAAAAAAATTACATGGTTTTCAATTATTTTAAATACATGTCCTTTCAAAATGTTTGACGACTTTTATCAACATTTTCATTATAACAGCAAATTTCGTGCAAAATCAGCCCATTTCATCACAAATATAGTGTTGATTGTTTTGTTTGGAATTTTATATGTCAAGGGTAGCATAAAGAGAAGTTCTCTCAGTTCACAATCCTGCGGCTGCCAATGATTCTAAGAAGCATACGTTCATCTAAATTACTAAATTTTGTTTGGTTGAATCCGAAGTGAAAATTTAATTCAGCTTCCAAACTAAGTCTAATAGTTAGCAACATTAACTAACTAATGTAGCAAGTTAAATCCGCATACAAAATCTTTTCGTATTTTTGTGAACTTGTAATTCCGCGAACCGTAAATTTTACCTCATGAAAAACCGCATCCAAAGTAACTTGTTTGAATTTAAATTTATTTCTCTTGGGAATAATGGTGGATCATTAAATTGTTTCCTCTAAACAATGGGTTTTAAACCTAATGCTACGTCGCACAACTTCTGACCCTACCCTCCCCCTCGTCACACTTCGTCACAAATTTGGAATACCCTCCCTACCCCCCCCCCCACCAAATGCTACGTTATTTATGCATGGCCCCTATTCCTGGCAGCATTCTAAAACCGGGCACTACCGGTTTGCTGCCAGAATTCTGGTAAAAGCGCACAAATTCTATCCAAAACCAATTTTGCTAACTGTGTAGAAAATCCTACATATTTCGTTTATATTCCCAATCAAAATTCTAGAATTCTTGACGTTCTTAATTAATTTGAAACAAGATGTCATATGTTCACGAATTTTAGGCTTGGTGATTTACTTTCATTGGCCAAAATGATTTTCATTCATATTTTTCGGGCAAAAAGCACAAATGATTTACCGATTACACACTTCACACAACAATAAAACAAACAAAACAGTTAAATTATTAATAAGATTTATGTACCTTGCTGACAGTTTCCAGTTAGGGAAAAAATTATTCTCTACTAATTGTTTTCTATATCCACATTTTGGAATACGCTTTTTCTAAATGTTGTTCTTGCTGCATTGACGGCGTTCATAACACACGTAACGAAACACGCTTTTCTCTTGAAACTATTTCGTTTCGTTGTTCGTGGTACTCGTACGGAGAAGGCATACTAGCGCCACCATCAAATTAGTGGTACATATATGAAACAAGCACTATCTGTCAAGTTGTCACCGGGCTGGGTGCAACCTTCCCATCGGCTGCTATTGAATTTTGGATCGATCGGAATTCTGGTTCCGGAATTACGGGTTTAAGAGTGCGGCCACACAGAAATTTCTCATCTAATCTATAGGAAAAATTAAAAATAGAATTTTTATTTTTGATGCTAAATGTCTTCAAGGTGCATGAACCGTCGAGTTTTGATGCAAACTCGAAAAAAAATTTGACGACTATTCACTTTTTTGGATTTTGGCACATTTTTGCCTTTCTCATATAGAAAGGTTATGCAATCACTCTGAAAAACGTCAACCTAATTTTTTTGACTCTGAAAAGTTTTCTGGATTTTAACAGGGGCGTAGTTGATGGTTTAAGGAGAGGGGTTACACCCCCCCCCCTCCACCGTTCACTCCCCTCTCTTAAAAATCTCCTTAAATCACCCCTCAGCCCTCATACCCCTCCCTTTCAACCCCATCATCTTTAAACCATCACTATATCACAAAGCAAACCAATTTAAGCTGGGGAGTCGTTCGTTCATGGAACTTTCGCCCAGCTCACATACCCACCCCCGCATGACAAAATGAGTTAGCAAGCAGATAACATTGATCTAATACTGATTAGGCTAATGAAGCACGATATTTTTTGTTTCAAGTGTTTCACCGTCGACACGTAGCTCATCAAGTTCGTGGCTGGCAAGCTATTGTGTATAAATGCAAAGTGTACTAAGAATGTAATGGACATTTCCACAACTATGTTGAACATAAAAAGCCTCCGTGCTATAGTTTAGAGAAATGAGAAAGGCACAATTGCACCGCTAGGTGGATTAAAACAGGTTTTTTTAAAAGTTTAATGCTTTCAGTTGAGCTGTTAGACTGGAATCGTAGTTGCGGCAAACCTCTTTGAAGAAAACGCGGTTTGCGGAAATTGCTATAACTTCGACAATTATTAATATTTTTATGCGGATTTTGCAAATTGGTATAACCATGCATAACGAATAACATGTATTTCATAAAAATATGGCTACATAACTTTACAAAAATTCAAACTTTTCCCTTTTTCCCGCATCTCAACATACATAATCCCATAACAATGGCATTTAGTAACGGCAGCTGAAAATAAATTGAATTGTCTGACAATATATTAAAATAGCGTATTTTTCAATTTTGGGAAAATTTTTCAATTAAAATTAAAGTTATGATAGCTGAAAATCAATAATGTTAAACATTTTCAATGCACAAGGAGGTCTGCCAATTGCATCAAAATTATATTTTTTTAACATCTCAGGAAGAAGTCTTTAATTACAATTCAAGCCACAGATATTGGATGCTTTGGCTCGTTTGGAAATGTGTTTAATCATCCGTAACTGAAATTTCGAATAACGCGGGTGGCTGAAATGCGCTTCGTGGCGCAGTGATCGACGCAATACAGTTGAAGTGCAACTGGGACTTCCAACGTTTATCAATTTGAATGTTCACAAAGGTTTTCCAATAAATGTTATTCCAGGCTAAAGATCTTTTGTCTATTCTCATGCTTTATGCAGTTGTATTGATATTTTAAAAGCACATAGGATTCGCCAAAGTATGTAGGAATCGCTTATCTAGCTTATCTACTCTTCCGGCCATCAATTCATGTAATAAGTATACTTCATACGTATAACTATGAATGAGATGTGACACTTGATTACCTGACAATCCTGGTTTTCATATGATTGTGTGCCTTTTAGATATCATCAAATAATATTCCGGTTCGTATATCACATCGTATACGGCCAAGTTCCCCAAGGGTAGGCTTAACTGACAAGCCACTGCACAAAGTATATTAAGTTTGCTTGTTCAGTTTGATAAGCTAGGAATTCAGGATTCAAAATCGCTAACTCAATAAAGAATTACTTTGTTTTTGTTTTTTGAAGATAGCGTCAATCCGGCGCTGACTTTGTCCTGTCACTAAGTTAGTGTCGAATTCTGATGAGACGAAATCGAAACGCAAATTACATAACTAATTTAGTTATAGATTTTGTGACCTTAACACGCAAAAGTGTTTTTCAACAAGTTTCTCCTTAGTGGAGAAAAGGATAGTTTTCACCTCATTTTTTATCCACTAAGGCGAAATATGGCATAAAGCTCCGAAGAACCGATTTGCTTTAATTCTGGAATATCACAGGAGCCCGAGATATTCGACATTGTCGATAGTGGACAATATATTCAAAAAACCTTTGATTGTCAGTGAACTTGACCTGCGAATCGATGTATTTTGACGTCTATTTCAATAGATTTTAGCCTCGGCGGTATTACGATTGTACCGTTACGTGAGAAATTTCTATGTAACCGTAGTAACCTACCTGTAACTCCAGAATCAAAAGTCACATGTGAATTTAACAGCTGTCGATGGAAGTATTGTATCATTCATTTGAAATCAGGTTTGTAAAAATCGGTCCAGAATTCGCTTAGGTGTGATAATAACATAAGAACTTGACAAGGACCAGGTGGTCAAGCGGCTTTGATTGGTCATTAGTGATCTGCAGTATATCTGTATAGTATATCTGCAAGTGATGTTGCTCCCATTTTAATATGTATTGCATCAATTGGACATCATGATGGTACCAGTTTACATGGAAATTTGCTGTGGGACCGCACTTTTCAACCTGTAACTCCGGAACCGGTAGTCCGATCAACTAAAAATTCAATAGCAGCTTAAGGGAGTGCTATACCGGCCATTTTAAATTAAGCTGTAATCGGTTCAACCATCTTAGAGAAATTGGAGTGACAATAATTGACATCTCGACAAACTGAATAGAGCCTCGGCGGTTGGAAAGCGGATTTAAAATTGATTGAAGAATAATAGAGATGTATGCACGAAAAAATGATTAAATTTGTTGTGAATGACAAAAAGCACTAACCCTAGCTTCTCGGATTCGGACAAGGGTCAAAAAGGTTCCGTTCGATTTCTGAGATTTTTTCACATTAGAAAAACTGCAAAATATGTATGATTTGCATCACGGAGTAGAAAAATTGGGTATTTTGGGAATAAAATGACCCAGTACCTCACTTTCCCGTATTTTTCGAGAAACAAAAATATCTCCATTTAAATGCCATTTAAGGTTATTTCTTGTAAAAAGAGGTATGAATTGTAATTTTCTGAGTGTTACTTCAAAAGTTTCAGCATATTATATATTTTTCCTTCATATTTTCGAATAGCACCAATTTCAAAAAAAATTCAGGCGAAGTGGGCGGGGGTATGGAACTGTCCAAGCGATGTGAAATAAGGCATCGGAGTTTACATTGACAATGCTTTTGAGAATCAAAGAAAAAATGCACTGCCCTATCATCCACACGTACTTACGCCTGCTGTCTCAAGCATTAACCCACCGTTCGCGCAATAATGACTCGGCCACATCCAGAAGGCCCTACCATCGGCCGTAGCAGCTTTAACGCATGCCTTTAGTTGGACCAATAAAAAAATATCGCTCAGATACACTAAGTAACACGTTCCATGGCAACATGACCGAGAACTCTAGTGATATGGGGGAACTCTCTTTCAGTATCCGAACCTTATCCTGAAAACAAGGTATCAGATTCATGATCATTCAAGAACACACGCGAATATGCGAATGGACGGTTACACACTTGTATACGCGACATACAAAAGCCCACGCGATCGAACACGTCAGCTTACAAACGCCCAAGCCCTTCGCCATGATATACAAAGACGAACATATTCTTGCTATCATCCACGCACAACTTTACGCGATCGTAAAACCCCTACACCCGAACATCTGAACCTTACACTAAAAATCACAATCAGAATCACTGCCCGCTGCAATTTGACAACGTTTTTTTATGAAAGATACAAAAAATCGAATAAAAATTATTACCTTATCTGAAAGTATTGAGAATATTTTCCCAAAGTTTCATAGACATTCGAGCAATAGATCGAAAGTTACAACGCTTCAAAGCGCGCTTCGTTTACCAAAAGCTTTGGCAAATTGAAATTTTCAACTCTATTATCTCGAAATGTCGTTTTTCAAAAAACGGCTTTCCGTGATCCGAAAAACCACTTAACGTATTTTCTTCATTTTTTCAATTACTCGTTTATTAATTTTTCTCGTACCTTAACGATTCCGTTTTTATTTATGAATTTTTGTTTCAATGATAAGAATTTCTTAATACAATTTTTTGAGCTTAAAACATCGTTTTTTATGGAAAAACGTTCCCGTATGCAGATAAAATCTATTATTTATTCAACTAATCGTTAAAATACGAGGAATACTCCTATACTAATGTTTTTTTTTTTGAGTTTTGGGATTTAAGTTTATCATTTTGACTTCCACCTCAATCACCACAAGCCTCCAAAAATAAAAAAAAAGTTTGAGGGAAAAACCATAACGCTGCCAATTATCAATATATTTTAATGTTTTTTCACTGAATAATGTACTATCAAACTACCATAACTTTTCAATAAATCGATTCTTTCATGCCTTTACATAAATTCAAACCTTCTTCAATATTTTCTCGCAAAAAGCTGTAATCCCTTAAGCAGTGTTTTAGTGAGTTTCAGGGAAGCCCTTCCGAGAACCCAACTTTACAACTCAAGTACGACAACTCTCGAAAAATATGTAGGTACATGGAGAGCAACTTTTTATGCATATTCATAGTCTCACTGTTATCGCCTTTTTATTTCATCCCACCGGACGTCCGCACAATATTATAAAATGCTAGCGGAGTCCTTCTAGAGCTACAGGTGGTTACCTAAATTAACCATCTTTCATTTTAAAATCTATTACAATCCAAATTATCTTTGTCGGGTTGCGTTTTTTATTATTTTATTGTTTACTAATTTTAGGGACCATTCATAAATTACGTAACGCTTTTAGGGGGGAGGGGGTACGACAAGTTGTGACATGTTGTGACATAGGGGGGAGGGGGAGTTAGCTAGATTGCTACGTAACATGTTTTCACCGAAAAAATGCTTTCTAGGAATTTTTACGTAATAGGGGGGTATAAAGAAATTTGTGACAATTTGCTAGATGGGGGGAGGGGGAGTCAATTTTGGGCAATTTTTGGGTTACGTTATTTATGAATGGTCCCTTATCATCTATCTTCTAAATAAAGCTTTCAACTCATACCTTTGTCTGGTCTTATATGCAAAAGTGACGTAAGCGCCACTTTGGTCAAATTTCTGAGTTCACCACAAAAATTCACGTCTTTCAGTGTAATTGTCTTAAAAAATAAGCAAAATGGCCTTTTAAAACGAGAAAAACAAAGTGACGTAGGCGCCATTTTTTACCAAAGTGACGTACCGGTGCAATATAGTATTGAAGGTGAATTTAGCAAGGAAAAACAATTTATTCTTAAGCTGCTGTATCATAAGTAATGTTGGGAGCTAGATAAGCTCCATTTTGTGATGTAAATGGCTAGGGTGGTACTATAATTAGGCTAGGGTGGTATTCAAATTTGCTTTTTAGTACGATAATTTTTTTTGGAACCATTTATTTTTTATAAAGATTTTATTTTTTCTCCTGTGCAAGTTAGAATGCTTCTTTAAAGCAGCGTGCTTAGCCTTTGACCGCTGTTGTTCTATATCTCATCATTTGGGGCATTATTGGTACCCAACCAATTAATTTCAAAACCAATTCCAACCTCCAAACACCTGCAAATGATCTGGAATTTGTTCAAGTTTCATAAACTGTGAGTTGAACTGTATCCGGCTCCAAATTTATATGAAAATTTCATGGGGTCAGCCCGAGACAATTTTAAGCCAGTTTCAATAATTTTTTAAAGTATAATATGAAGACTAGTAGTAATGTAACATGAACATGTATATATGTAGGCTCTAAGTTAATTTTGAAACCATCTGGGAAACGTTGTGGATTCGTAATGAGTAACCCATACCTTAAACACGTTTGTACCTGAATACACCTGTTATTCGACACACTCGATCTACTAAAAATTCAATCAGATGTACTAATTAGATCACACGGGGCAGATTACAACCAACTTCAGAATATACTAGGAAGACTTCCAATGTGCTTGAATAGCTTTAGACAACTCATATGATGCATTTTGATGTGCCATGTAACAGGAATATTCACTAAAATAATTACCAAAGAAGCGGGAATCCGGAATGACCGGGACCAGTCGTAAAGTGTATTCAAATGCCTTCAAATTGTATTTTTCACAGATCATAGAATTTGATGTGCCGCATGACAGAAATAATTACTAGAAATATTTGGTCCTAACTTCCATATTCCAGAATTGATAATAAAGTGTCCATATTGGACATTGAATTTGAATTGTGGATAAATTATAGGGTTGATATTATTTGATATGTCGCATGACAGAAATGTTTAATACAAATGTTTCATCCCGGGTGACTTTACATGTGATAGCATTGTTCGTAGAAAGCCGAGCTGGTGTACCTTGATGTGCCGCGTGACAGGAATATTCACTTGAAATTTCGTCCGTTGAAAAGGAATCCGGAATCACCGAATTGATTGTAAAGTTTCCCCGTGTGTCCGGATGACTTTACATGTCTGCATTGCTTATAGATCATCGTTAATGTGTCGCATGGCAGGTATCTTCAAGTATAAATGTTTCACAAACATGGGTAGCGCATTCCGTATTCACTAGGTCTTCCAGCCCAGAACCGCTTCTACGTTGCTTGAAAAAGGCCATAGTGTCATAGTGCCATAGTGTTCAAATGTAGGATCAAATATACGATACATTTTATAATAATGCCTGACTTGCAGCTAAACTTCGGAAAATTGATGAAAATGTGCTGAAAGGCCCTCGAACATAACCCACGAAACATCCGTATAGATCCAAAACCGACCACCTGACCAGACCACCACATATAGCCTCAGAAACTTGAAGGAATTCATAACCATTTTCAGATAATTCAGTTGAAACGGTTGATTATACACGACACGTTTTGCCTGGCACTATTGTTTTATATACGCACGTTAGAATTGCATAAAAACAGCGAAATTAAATCGCTATTTTTTGCAAAAGTGACGTTAGCTAAAATTTACAAGGATTTTGCAAAAAAGTGAAAATATAAGCAATTGGCTATTATCTACGATGGATTGTACACATTTTGTACAAAACAGATAGTTCAAGCATTATTCGTGCTTTTGAAAACATCACGAAACAAAAGAATTGGTTTCCTGAAAAATATTCCTATTGGCGCTAACATCACAATTGCATAAAAGGGCAGTTGTGGGGCTTTGAGCTTTGACTATCATCATCATCTGATGTTAAGCACAATCCGAAATTCTGTGCCTGAATATACCGGCAAAATCGATTCGTTATTGAGATATATGCTTTATAGTATTCATTAAACAAATATTCTAAACAGCAAATTAAATCGCTAGAAGCTTCCGACACTGTACCTGAAAAAACGTGGAACACCATGCGTTTCCTTTAAAAAAAAAGCTTCAATGGAGCTGCATGGTTGTCTGAAGTTTTGAATACATTCAATATTACACAATCTGGTTAATTTGATAGTAGACCTGTCCACATTTTTTTTAAATATAGCCAACATGCGTCAAAAACAGTTGATTTAAGCATAAACAGTCAAATTTAGTAATAAAATTAGAAATAAAGAAAAAGCTATTTCAATTTTTTTTTCAAAAAACTAAAGAAAAGTTTCAAACATGCCTATTGATATAAAGAATCAACCTGCTATTTTTTTCAAATTGTTTCATCGGAAGGTTTTTTCAGATAATAAAAGGAGAATCAAAAGAACCATCCCAGATCACTCAATATCGCAGGTAAAGGGTTAAAACTGTGAAAAAAATTTCTCTAAAGCTTTTTAAAATAACTAACAATAAATATTTTTTTTTCGTTGGGAACATATTTCACATGATTACCTAGCAAGACCCTTTACGCCTTCTGACATATACAAGCATAAAAAATGGCATAGTTTCACGTTTTAATTTTATTTTACATGACGCTGTCGTCGTCTATCACGTAATTTTACTCCACCATATGGCATTTGTTTTAAATGTTGATAAGTGTAATTTAATAGCACTGCGCATGTAAAGTGCATTTTTCATGTAAAATTGAACGGAACATCGTTATATGTTGCCATTTCTTAATTACGGTTTGTTGAATTTTGTCAGTTTTGGAATTACATCATCGATAAAATTAATATTTTTCAATGTGTAGTTTCCTTTTCTATATATAGTTTTGGCCAAATGCAGTCAATCGGTTGAAAAGATCCAAAAACGGTTTCCCGACCCTTTGGGAGAAAATTTAGAAAAGGTTCTGGTTCTCATCCCCAGCGGGTAGCTTAAATCGGATTTGATTTTTTTTTTTTTTTTATTTTTATTCATTTCGTTTATTTGATAGGCACAAATGCGTTAGCTTGGCGGTGCCAAATTCTTTTGTTTTTACATTTTGTATACTTTAAAACTAGGAGGTTACAATGTATTTTTTTAAAAAAGAAAAATTTTACAGCTATCTTAAGACTAGAAATAAGATTCTATATACAAGAGAGGGGCGAAAGATTTTTTTTATGAAAAAATTTTAAAACAAGGAATTCAATAGTAATAATTTTTAGGAAATATTTACAGTTATCTTAAAACTAACAATATAGTTTGGTACACAAAAGGGGGAACAAACATTTATGAGAAAATTCGCAGGTGTTTTAAGACTAGAGATACAATTCTATTTACAAGATGGGGGACAATAGTTTTAACAAAGAGGTAAAATTACAACTATCTTAAAACTAGGAATACAGAATACAAATTTGAACTTTTTTAGCGGAGACTTATGCTTGGTCAAGATATTCAGAGGGGGGCTGTAGAAGCAGTTGTATCAAGGACAGGGGAGAGAAAGCGTAGATGGTGACCGGGAGAGAAGAGCAAAACTTGCAACTTTCGCTCAAACGGGAGATCAGCGAAAGATTACCGCCTCAGTCTAGTAGGTCGGATTGGCGGATGGTATTCTTCGGACCCGCGGGGAATCCTTCAAAAGTCATCGGACCTTGAGTCGCTCTCGCTTCAGTTTCCGTAGTGGTAAGTGCGACGGCGGTTACATAGTTGCAGTCTGGAGCTGATCGGTCCCACAAGGCAAGAGAAAGCTTCTAAAACGAGAAATAAAAAGAGAGGGGCTAAATTGGGATATTTGTCGTTTTTATGAAAGTATAAATAAGGGACATATAGGGGAAATCACGATTTGCCAGTATATCTCGGACTGGGACATTGGGTGGTCTACCTCGGGCCCGAAGGGAATCCTTTAACTGAGACCTGGCGTCCAAGTACCCGGCGCATACCCAGACAACGTGCTCGATGTCGTGATAGCCCTCGTCACAAGCGCACAGACTACTCTCCGCAAGCCCAATACGCCGCAGATGCGCATCCAAGGTGTAGTGGTTGGACATAAGTCGGGACATTACAAGAATAAAATCCCGACCCACATCCATCCCCCTGAACCAAGGCTTTGTTGATACCTTTGGGATAATGGAATGTAGCCATCGTCCAAGTTCACCATTGCTCCACGAGGTTTGCCAACTGTTGAGTGTCCTCTGACGACAAATACTAAAAAATTCGTTGAAGCAGATTGGTCTTTCGTATATGTCACCATTTAATGCGCCCACCTTTGCTAATGAGTCGGCCTTTTCATTGCCCGGGATAGAGCAATGAGAGGGGACCCAAACAAAGGTAATTTGATAAGATTTTTCAGATAACGTACACAAGGACTCCCGTATCTTCCCCAGGAAATATGGGAATTGCTTTTTGGGCTTCATCGCACGAAGAGCCTCGATGGAGCTGAGGCTGTCCGAAATGATGAAGTAGTGATCTGTGGGCAGAGTGTCAATGATCCCAAGGGTGTACTGAATTGCAGCTAACTCTGCGACGTAAACTGAAGCGGGATCGTTGAGCTTGAATGAAGCGGTGATAGTATTGTTGAAGATACCGAAGCCAGTGGACCCATCGAGATTTGATCCGTCAGTGTAGAACATTTTGTCACAGTCGACTTCTCGGAATTTATTATAAAATATATTGGGGATCACTTGCGGGCGTATATGGTCCGGGATTCCACGAATCTCTGCCTTCATGGATGTGTCGAAGAATACAGTAGAATCAGAAGTGTCTAGGAAACGAACACGGCTGGGAGTATATGAAGAAGGATTAATGCTCTGTGCCATGTAGTCGAAGTACAAGGCCATAAATCGGGTTTGAGAATTAAGCTCGACGAGCCTCTCGAAGTTTTCAATCACCAACGGGTTCAGAATGTCGCATCGGATGAGCAATCGATATGAGAGTTCCCAAAATCGATTTTTTAGCGGAAGAACGCCCGCCAGCACTTCGAGACTCATCGTATGGGTCGAGTGCATGCAACCCAAGGCAATGCGCAAGCAACGATACTGGATTCTCTCCAGTTTGATGAAGTGTATGTTCGCAGCGGAGCGGAAACAGAAACACCCGTACTCCATCACCGACAATATCGTTGTTTGGTATAACCTGATCAGGTCTCCTGGGTGAGCACCCCACCATGTTCCAGTTATTGTTCGGAGAAAATTGATCCTTTGTTGGCATTTCTGTTTCAGATACCTAATGTGACATCCCCAGGTACCTTTAGAGTCGAACCAGACCCCGAGATATTTAAATGTGAAAACCTGGTTGATCGTTGCACCCATTAATAGAAGCTGGAGTTGCGCCGGCTCACGCTTCCTAGAAAAAACAACCAACTCAGTTTTCTCCGTGGAGAACTCAATACCCAGCTGAAGAGCCCAAGCAGACAAATTGTCCAAGGTATTTTGTAATGGTCCTTGCAAATCGGCAGCTTTGGGCCCTGTAACAGAGACCACGCCGTCGTCTGCAAGTTGCCTTAGCGTGCATGAATTGGCAAGACAATCGTCAATGTCATTCACGTAGAAATTGTAGAGCAGGGGACTTAGACATGAGCCCTGGGGAAGACCCATGTAGCTAAATCGCGATGTTGTTAAATCGCCATGCGAAAAGTGCATGTGCTTTTCAGACAACAGGTTTAGCAAAAAGTTATTTAAAATTGGCGAAAGACCATGCTGGTGCAGCTTCTCTGACAGAATGTTGATAGAAACTGAGTCAAAAGCCCCCTTAATATCCAAGAAGACTGATGCCATCTGCTCTTTGTTAGCATAGGCCATTTGGATTTCTGTAGAAAGCAACGCAAGGCAATCGTTCGTCCCTTTGCCTTTGCGGAAGCCAAATTGTGTATCTGACAGTAAGCCATTTGCTTCAACCCAATTGTCGAGGCGAAACAAGATCATTTTCTCGAACAACTTCCGAATACAGGACAGCATTGCAATCGGCCGATATGAGTTGTGGTCGGAGGCTGGTTTTCCTGGTTTTTGGATGGCGATGACCTTCACTTGCCTCCAGTCATCAGGGACAATGTTACCCTCAAGAAACTTGTTAAATAAATTCAACAAGCGCCTTTTTGCAGTGTCAGGTAGATTCTTCAGCAAGTTGAATTTGATTCTGTCTAACCCTGGGGCGTTATTGTTGCATGATAAGAGAGCAAGTGAGAACTCCACCATCGAAAACGGTGTTTCGTTCGCGGTATCGTGAGGAGACGCGGCGCGGTACGTTTTCTGTACCGGGACAGAGTCCGGACAGATCTTCTTGGCGAAAGCAAATATCCAACGGTTTGAATATTCCTCGTTCTCGTTGATACTATTACGGTTACGCATACGTCGAGCCGTACCCCAAAGAGTGCTCATCGCTGTTTCTCTCGTTAACCCGTCGACGAACCGGCGCCAATAACTACGTTTTTTGGCTTTCATTAGACTCTTCATTCGCCTTTCTAACGACGCGTACTGTAGATAGCTAGCGGGTAACCCGTCTTCCCGGAAGGCCTTATATGCAGTGGACTTTTCCGCGTACAGCTCTGAGCACTCTTTATCCCACCACGAGGTGGGAGACCGTCCATGGGTATTCGCGCTGGGTACTGGTTTAGTCTGAGCTTGATTCGCACTGTCGAGAATCAAGCCAGCCAAAAACCTGTACTCTTCCTCCGGAGGAAGTTCTTGGGTGGATTCGATTTTAACGGATATCGCGGTCGCGTAACTCTTCCAATCAATGTTCCGTGTGAGGTCATACGATACATTGATTGTTTTCGATGGTCTTGAACCGTTAGCAATTGAAATCACGATAGGCAAATGGTCGCTACCGCGGATTTGATTTTGTCTTCTCTAGTAGCACATTCAAATTGAATTGGATTTTCTGAAAAACACACGAGAAACTTCCTCCGTTCAACCCCCAGAAAAACAAAAGACTGTGCTGTCTGAATACTAGCATATGGTAAATTTTCGCAGACAAATTTGCAACCAAATAGAAACCGAAAGTCATCTCAGTGGAAAATAAGCACTCGCAAGCACGCAAGGGCAGCAAAAAGTGAAATTCTAGGAACAGCAGCAGCAGCAGCAACCAACCAGCCGTCTGTAGCAACGACACGGACCGTGAAGCCAGAGACGACCGGCACAAGCCAGGATACACTCTGACTTCAGATGCTTGGCAGGAAAAACGTTCACATGATTTTTCCATCTATTTGCGTAAGAAAATGAAACGTCAATAAACAAAAGCCTTCGTTACCAACGCTTTCCCTGTTCTGCCTGGAAGCGCTTCAAAGCAAGTCCTTGTTTGTGTGGTTGGCTTTTGGTTCTGCTTAGTGTGGATGCTGATTCAAAATTCGATGTCGAAATAAATTTAGCAAAACATTGACACCATCATTAAAAGCTCGAACGTAGCAAGTTGTTGCGTGTTCTCTGTCCTATCCTCCCTTTCATACACGAACTCTTTTCATATTATGCAAGTATCCAGAACAGCTTCTATGCGAAAGGCAGTGTCAATTGCATAGAAATCTCATACTGGTAATACTCTGCTGTAGTAGTCAGTTCGTATCAGTGTGTTATTTGTGTAAGGATCCAATTTTCTTGCACAAATCGGAATTCACACTGCATAAAAAGCACATTCTCCCACTCACTCTTTGACTAACTCTAGTGCGTAGGATAGCTTTACACTGCCAGCATCCAATTTATCCGGCAATGAACGTGTGAGAATCAGTTTCTTGGCTTCGTAAAAGATATCGAATTTGAAACCTTAAGCGGCTAGACTGGGATTTTGGTATTTCTTCGGCTTATAAGCAGCTTTTCTTAGATTGCCACTCCGGGTACTGATGGGGGAAAATATGAGAAAACCTTTGGCAAATAAAGATCAACTTTGATTCGACCGACGATAAAACTTTTCTCCTGCGAGTCTGCGAGTGGACATGGGCGTAATCCTGGTCTACTGAGGATATTGGGGATTGAAAATAACGATCAAAGTTTTTTTTTACAATTGATGAAACTCGCTGAAAGCGTAATCTTTTTTGTTAGCATCAAGACGGAATTTCTATCCGTAAAAACACGTCAAGTAGTCTAAATACATAGTTTCCTGGTCCAATTTTTATCCACTTACCGCCCAATATTTTGATGTATTACAATAATGCACTATTTTAAAATCTGGAAAATTGAAATGAGTGGTTTAAAAACTCCCCTACACGAACAAATTGATTTATTGATTTGCAGTTTCTTCATCATAAAATTCGTTGAACGAAAATATACATCAACCGATCTAGCTTGTTGCAAGTGCAATTGAGGCGGGCACTTACCAATAGTTTCAATTGATGGAGTGAGTAGGTATGAAATCGATGGAACCTCATGACAAATCGGGAATTCAGGCATATAGTATATATTTATTTATTTTCATTTTTCATCTGACCCATTTTGGTCTACATGAAATTTAATGTTGCTGTATGGGAAAAGCCTATTTCAAGGTTAATTTCAGAAGCAGACCTCGAATGCGCGTAAAAACCCATAATCTTTTCGCACGTTTTTTCTACAATTACAATGATCTGACATTACAAATTAACAAAATTACATACAAGGTATACAGCTTTGCAATAACATTACAGAAATATTTTCACATAATCTTATAAGCTAAGTCAATCTCCTAAGTCTATTCTTGAAAACATCACTAGAAACATAAAAATCGAAATGGTCATACACACTATTGAAAACATTACACATTGCCCTTATGGGATCGCTCTGACCGTACTCGGTGCACTGAAAGTCTAGTCTTAAAAAGTTACGTGATCTAAGGTTTCTGGGGGGTACGTTAGTATTGATTTGTGAGAGAATATCTGGGGCATCCATTTGGCCAGCCAGTTTTCCAACAAATACCGCTCTGAATGTATTTCGCCTTTTTGCCAGAGTTTCCATATCGAGCAGACGACAGCGATCATTGTATGGTGGTAGCTCTGTTGGGTTGCGCCACGGCAAAGTTCTAAGAGCAAAGCGGAGGAATCTTGCTTGTACTGCTTCAATTCTGTTAGTCCAAATACTCGTATAAAGACACCAAATGGCTGCGGAAGCTTCCAGGACAGACCGAACAAGTGAAAAATACAATGCCCGCAGACAATATGGATCAGTAAACTCGTTGGCGATTCTTATTATGAAGCCAAGGTTTCTATTTCCCTGTGCTATAACGTGAGAGTAATGGTTTCTGAATGTCAGTTGCGAGTCCAGGAGTACACCAAGGTTTCTGATAACTGACACTCTCTCTAGAAATTGGCCGGCGATGTTGTAGCCCCAGAGAATTGGATTTTTTTTGCGCGTGAAATATATTATAGAGCATTTGGACACACTGAGAGCCAACAAGTTGCGAAGTTACACCAGTTACAAAAAGCATCTAGATGTCGCTGAAGTTCGATGCAGTCCTCTATTGATCGCACAATGAGAAAGAGTTTGAGATCATCAGCATATATGAGTTTGCACCCTGGGGGTATAACATAGCAGACGTCGTTGAAGAGTAAAGAAAAAAGCAACGGTCCGAGATTGCTCCCTTGAGGTACACCCGACAAGTTGATGAAGCTATATGACACGTTACTTCCTAATTTTACAGACAGAGAACGATCTATGAGATGTGATTTAAGCCATCCTGTAAAATTTGATGGAGCACCCAGCCGCTCGATCTTTGCCAGAAGAAGAGAGTGAGCTACACGATCGAAGGCAGCTTTAAGATCAGTGTATATAGTGTCTACTTGTGATCCAGCTTCGATGTTTTTAATACAGTACGATGTAAATTGGGCTAGATTGGTGGTTGTTGACCTGCCTGCAAAAAAACCATGTTGGTCCTTCGATATGTATGCTTTGGTCTCACGAAAGAGCATATTTCCTACTAGGACATATGTGAATTTGATAGATGTTCGGCTAATTTCGCTAAGGAGGAATAATGTGTTCGCAATATCGCCTGTGATGTCGTAAATATTAGTTACGCTGAAGCAGTAGCTTTGGTTGGTATTTATAGGAAATTTTAAGCTTAGGATATCAGCTGACCTAAACAGGATTGTAATAAAAATAATGCGCGAGTGAACTGTGTTCGTTTCTAAGAGCTTTATTTTAGTTCATTCCCGTCGCAAGGGATGTGTCCAATAGGGCAATGCCAAAATCACTCATTTTTTAAATTTCAAAGGCAAATAGCATTCATTAAGTCAGCAAACAGATTACCAATCATATTTATAAAATAAATAACGAAAATGAAAAAAGGATAAAATAATAGGGGAACCCGGGGCTATTCGGACCCACCTAAGCAAAGTGTCTCACATTGATCACCTTCCATATAAAAGTCTGGCAAAACTTTAAAAGTGGTCCGAATTTGATGAAAACTTCCATTGGGGTAGTTTTGTAGCGCTGAATTCATATTTTATGTTATTTTTTGCCCCAAGATTTTAGAACTGAGGGGGGCTTGAAAATTCAACATTTACGAGTATGAAATGCATTATATCTGAAAATTCATGCTCAAAAAATTTTGTGTGGTGAATTTTTATCAGAATACATATTGTTTTCAATTGTTTATAGTGCTGAGAGTCAATTATAAATTACTAGCTAATACCCATCGCACGTTGCTGCAACTTTTAACGAAATAGGAGGAAAACACAATTTGTTCCGAAGCGCCATCTGGCGGGCAGATAACCTCCAACTAATAGCTCACAAGCACACTCCATAGCAAATGTCTACTACGTATATTTTTTACGGCAATCGGTTAAGTCGTTTGGGAGTCCATAAACCCTGTGTAGTTCAACGCTACCATGCGTCTCCTTCAGACATATCATGAAAAATCACATTTGTTCATACCTCAGGGCAGAAAGGGGCAAAACAAGCCATTCATTTTCGAAAAGCACACTACAAGAGATCTATCCGAACTGTTTAAAAAAAGTACAGCCACTTTGAACATTATAACTTTAATGCACGATTTACTAATTGTTCTTTAAATCTGAGCGAGAAGAAAGGCTTGTGTCGACTAAATCGAATGGCCAGTATAAGTCCAACGAATAACCTTTCAAATGAAAGCAGTTTGACTCTAAACGGAATCTTATCTAAAAAGATATATTCATTTGAATAGCATGGGCTTTAGCACAGTTTTTTTTCCAGAATTGAGCATCTATTTCACCTTTGAAGCTTTGTAAAAAATCTTACTTTCATTCTCAAGACTTAATATTTTGAGAAGACTCTACTCCAAAGTAAAATTTAGAGGTTTTGTCCAGCTAGGCGACACTGTGCGCCTGCTTAGGTAGGTGCCGTCATCGGCGGTTACTTTACGCCACGGGGGCTACTTTACGCAAAAATTGAAGAATTAAGGCTTGAAGGTTTAAGAGAAAGCTTGCAAGTAGTTTTAGTAGGCGATGAAACTGAAGCATAAAATATACGCAAAAAACATTGTAACTAAAATTCTCATGGAAAAGTGTGATATACTAATTAAATTATCAGATAAGAGGATATAGATTGCGTAAAATTAACCTGACAATGTAATGCAATTATTTATGCTCGTGCTTTTTGCCCGTATTTTTGACTGTTTGATACTACTCCAAACTTAACTCAAGTTTATGAAACACAATTTGAATATTTGATTTAAAATTTACTCTTATTTTGGGATTTGATTCTTATCCAAAGCATATTTTTATTAGAGTATTAATTTGTCAGTTTTGAAAAAAACTGTTATCGATAATTTACAAATTGAGTAGTGTAGTTGCAATGGCGCAAAAATATAAAAACGCTATCATTTCTATAAGTATTTAAACTTTGTGTATTGATGCAATTTGTTGTGGAAGGACAGCGCAGCGGGGAACAGTTCTGCAGTCTAGGCGAATGACCTTATGGTTAAAACCTTACTAAGCAAAAACAAGCTCCTGGGTATCGGAAATGGATATCTCATCAAAGATGGACCTGCCCATAATCCCATTCGCGTTTTGGTCGAAAATGCCTTTGCACTCCGGACCACCATTAAAACTAATTTTAGCAAAATACTAAAACAAGGATGTCTAATTCAAAAGGCTCAATGAAAAAGTATATTTTGAACAGCGTTTTTTCTCGGCTTGCTCTTTTTCATTGTAGGACTAATTGACTCTCCAAAACTGGAATTGCGTAACACGTATCTTGGAGTTAATACGTGTTACCCAATTTTTGAATATACCCTTTTATTTTTACGAGCGCGACATTCATCTGCATTTACATATAAATACCGAGCATAATCCTTAACAATAAATTAAGAAGTTAACATGATTTTGGAAAAAAAATTACGCCAATATTTAGTTCTTTATATTTCATGTTCAATATTGATTTTCCAAAAGTTTTTTTTTGCTGTCCTCGGGGTGTGCTTCTGCCAAATGTAGAACATCAAACAGTTTCAAATTTGATGTTACGTGGTCGTAGTTCTTGAGTGTAATGTAGAAAAAGTTCTATTTTTGGCGCCCCCGATGACAGTAAATGCAAAAGAGTTTATCGGTCAATGCTCCTAATTGTCATTTTGAAACCTTAGCTACATTTTGGAGCCAAACAAATTCAGTTGCACCACTCAATGGCAGCACTTGGCGACGATTTGCAAAACTACGTTTTTCCATCCTTTTAACTGAAGACGTTATTCGGTCGTGGAGGTCCTCCCTATAGGGTTATTCAGGCCGTCATTTTATTTTTTTTTTTGCAGCAGAATTATGTTTAACTATAAAATTGGACATTATCAAAATTAGTGTTCGCTAAAATTTACATTACTGAACAGCCGAATAAATTCCCCTATGTAATCTCTTTTGGAGAAACTCGCGAAGACTAAAAAGAAAAATCTATATAGTCACAGCTGTTGGTTGGCGCACGTGCGTAGCCGCAAGCCGCTGAACGGTGATTGATGGAATAGGAAATAGGTCCGAATAGCCCCGTATGCCCATTTCGCGCAAAAGTGGTGAGCGTCTTGAAAATATATGTGTTTTCACCCAAACAAAAATCATTTCATAATATAGGAGTCTGAAGCTTTCCAAAACACTTACCTGTTATTTTTTACACTTTCATTTTTTGCTTCAATCACGGTTTTGTCATTGTCATGTTTTTGTTGTTAGGATGGTGAAAAAATGATAAACGTTATATCTCCTTTCTAAAAAAATTGAGGTTCATCTGTCAAAATTAATGTTTCAGAATGACGCTTCCATGAATATGTACGACTGATAGAAAATCTTGCGATTTTCTGAGACATCTAGAGGTCTAAATTACCACCATGGTCTTAATAGCCCGGACCCACTATGAATAAAATAAGAAAATAAAAAGGATTGTGTACAGGACAACCACGGTGACATTAAAAAAGTAGCATTTTTCAAGAGCGTGCAATATAATTCGCGAATGAATTTTAATCTAACAACACTATCGACTCATCTCAGAGCGGCTGGAGACTATATAGTCTTCAGTAAAAATATTCTGCATCACGATCAAGGTGCTTAGAGTTCTAAGGTCATTCGTCTTTGGCAGTAACTAGGGAAGGAGTGAGGTAAGCGTGCAGCAGACAGCGGGAAGAAAAATGACAGCGAACAACTTTGTTTATCTACTGAAATCCAAGCAAACATATGGAGATAACTAGTAAACAATGTTGGTAGCTGTCGGTTTTAAAACCAACATGGCTGATCGGCATTTTTGAGGATCGTATCACCTAAGAATAAAGCTCCTTGATCACGATCTAGCTTGCTCTTCTGCTCCCGTATACTACGATTTGCTATACATCCTTCCCCTCAATACATAATTTATTGATAGTTCTTTAACAGTTACAAAATCCTTAAACGAAGTTAAACAATTAATCAATTATCTCATGGTAATCTATTTGACATTAATTGATCAAATGGACATGATTGGGCTAATCCGTCTAGCAAACCATATTGAGGACTGTGATTATAGAACAGCATGGTGAATAAGCCAAACATGAACTTTTTTGCAAAGTTATACCCTATTAAAGAAAATGTATTGTTAATTTTACCCTATCTGTTAAGTCTACTCCGCTAAGCACACGCCAACATCGAAGAGGCAAACAGTTATCGGACCAAACGTCCTAATTGTCAACCTGTCCAGACAGAAAAAAAGATCACATCGATATAGAGAGAAAAAATAGCAGGCTAACTTCAAGCTAGGTACATCGAGATAGGAAGATATCGAGATAGAGAATATCAAGATAGGAAAAGGTACCTATAGCATCTATCGCTTATTGTACTGTTCGGACGATATAGTATTGATGTTGCTCGTTTGGATTGCAAGTACTCAAACAGACACGCGGCAACTCTATTTCGTAGTATTTGAAAGAGTCACTAGGTACTCCCTATTGACGGTTCTGCCCGGAATAAACTGACGTGTGTATGGGAGTTTCCACGTTTTCTGCTATCTTTTCTTTTTTAAGGGTTTTTCAATAGTGTACTATTTAAGAACAAAAACTATATGGCCATAAAACATAATTTCAGATAATTCCGAATTGTTTGTTAGGAAAAAGACGGACATCTATCCATAAACAGCAAATAAATTAGCGTTCAAAATAGTGACGCAAAAACGTGAAATCAATTGATTTTAGGTTTTTGAATTACACCTAGCCCCAGATAGTGCAGTAAGCCATTTTCAATGTCAAAAGTTGTTCAGTTTCCTAAGAAATTTCTCGTTTAGCAGTCAATATGTGGTTGCGGTCTCCAAAGCGATATTTTCATCACAACCGGGACAATAAATACACAAATTTACGCTTCAGAGTGTTCGAATGTACGATTTTAACCATTTATCCGAAAGCCTCTTCTTGGTCTGACTTAGTGCCTTGTAATTGCGGAAAAGTAGCGCAATACTGGTACGCTGCGAATAACGTCAATATCGTCCCGTTGAGTGCAACCCACCAAATTCATCAGAGCTTCGTCCGATTGAAACCTACCGAGCTATTGTTGAAAGGAATCTTCGGTTTAGCGAATCATGAGAAAGATATCAAGCGAAAGTGGCGAAAAGCTAGAGAACTAGTTGCAGACGATACTATACAAAAGCTGATGGAAAGTATCAAACGGAAGATACGGTAATTTTTATACAAAACATCAACTAAGCGTGTTATGTGATCATCCTTTTTTGACGACGCTCTTTGCTGTAAACATTCTTTAATATTACGATGGGAATTAATTATGTTATAGATTGCAAATTATGAATTGCAGTGCCTACTTGTTACTCTCAGATCCTCATAAGTTAACGGACAGTTCGAGTGAAAGGTGTTTTAGTGTCATATTTTTACCTGCAGAGTTTCTTCAAAATAGGTCAAGTGTATACAGTGCAGTTCTAGATATGCTGCAAATTCACGATCTCCCTGTCGCATTACATTTTTATAAAAATGATGAAGATCCTAATTTACCCCCTCTCTTTTATTCCCAGCCCTGCCTTTTTGGAGCCGACCAGCACCAGAGTGCCACTATGTGACTGCCATCACCCTTACCACACCTGCATAAAAGGAATTTGAAGCTAGAGCGACCCGGTGGTCTTGAAGAATTCCCCGCAGTCCTGAAGAATTCTCCCCATCAACCCGGTTCTTGACGTTTGGTAGCCTGAGGCTCTAATTCATGTCACTGATCTCCCGTTTGCCTAACAGTTGCAATTTTGTTCTTTTTTCACTGTCATTATGTCCGCGTACTCTCCCCAGTCCCTGATATAATCGCTGCTAAACCGATGTTGGAAATAAACCCTCTCTGAATACCTTGACCAAGCATAAATTTCCGATAAAAAATTAAATTGGTATTCCTAGTATTAAGATAGTTGTGAAATTTCTCATAAAAACTTGTTTCCCTACTTGTATATCAAGCTGTCTTCTTAGTTTCAAGATTACAGCTGTTACATTTTTCATAAAAAACTATATCAAATTGTATTTCTTGTTTTTCAGAGAGTCGTCAATTTTTTCCTCTTAATATATTTTTTTTCAACTTTGTAACTTCTTAGTTTTGAGATATTATAAATGTAAAAAAAGCATTTGGCTTCGCCAAGCTAACGCATTTGTGTCTATCAACTAAACGAATTGAATGAAAAAGTGGTTACAGTAATGATTTCGGAACAAGAAAACCTGCGCAAAAAATTTGGGCACTCCACTCTAAAAGCCAATCCCTCTTATTATTTTGCACATTTCTCTATATCCCATGTGATCCAGTAGTTCAAACATCGAACAATGAAGTGGAATGATAATAGACATAAAAACCATTTCAAGCGTTGATCCAACATTTCGCGATGTGGTAAAATAGGCGAAAACTTTATTTTTTTCGTGCGAAGACCAATGAAACGATCTAGACTACATGTGATAAATGGTCGAAATGCACCGAATAGGAGCGACAAACTCAATACTGTGGTCAATACTCGCTCAAAGAAGCTCAATGGAAATTGTTCCACAAGGCCGTTCTTCGTTGTGATGGACTCCTCACCAGACAATTACCGGTGCAGGAATACAAAGTAGCCGCCTTAACGTTGGCCGTTTCCGAGAATGTACGGAAGCTGGTAAAATTTGTACAAAAATTGCTTGTCTGGCAAGCGATCTGCTAATATGGCAATATAGCTTTACCCTCCGCTACATTTGGGACTGAAAGCTACTTCTGCCTATCTTTTCTAGATAGTTGAAAGTTTGTGTAAAAAATTCGGATTGAATCACTTTAGGAGCCATGCATAAATGACGTAGCATTTTGGGGGGTAGGGAGGGTATACCAAATTTGTGACGAAGTGTGACGAGGAGGAGGGTAGGGTCAGAAGTTGTGCGACGTAGCATTATGTTTAAAACCCATTGTTTAGAGAAAATAATTTAATGTTCCTCCAAATTTTCAGTTCGGATTCAACCAAACAAAATTTAGTAATTTAGATGAACGTATTGTTCTTAGAATCATTGGCAGCTGCACGATTGTGAACTGAGAGAACTTGTCTTCATGCTCCCCTTAACATTTAAAATTCAAAACAAAATTATCAACACTATATTTGTTATAAAATGGGCTTATTTTGCACGCAATTTGCTGTTATAATGAAAATGTTGATAAAAGTCGGCAAACATTTTTGCATTTAAAATAATTGAAAAACATATGTATTTTTTTTTCATCACCCGGGCGCTTTGCATGGGACGATGGGGAGGGGGTAGGTAAATGCTACGTTATTTACGAGGGGGAGGTTAGAATTTTGTGACCAAATGCTACGAGGGGGAGGGAGTGGTCAAAAATCGCCGAAAAAAGCTACGTCATTTGTGTACGGCCCCTTATGAGATATTCCAATTATAACCGGCTCATTCAAAGTATTTAGTGTAGAGTTGCAATTCATTGTTATAATTGGAATATCTCGTAAGGAGTTTTGAAATCCACGTTGAATTTTATACATAATCTTCTCAATAAGATTCTAAATGTTCACAAAAAATTAAAAAAGTCTGATCAAGATAAAAGAAATTAAATTGTTTTTCTAATAATTGCAGTATACATAGGGTAAATCTAAAAAAATGTTACCATTTTTTTCAAAATTTTCATTAAGGGAACCCGGAGCTAAGCAAATCACCCTGTTAGGTGAATAGATGTGAGAGAATTTATTCGTCAAAGGTCCTAATTGTTAGTTTGAAACCTGCCGTAAAGGCTCATTCGCATCACTCCATGGCAGCTCTTGTTACCTCTCAGTCAGACGGACTTCGACAATGCCCCTAGTCCCTGGTCAAGCCACGGGGACCGTCTGGGGTGGGCTCTCAACGGCCTCTTTTGCACAGGCGAGCTCGAGCGTGAGAGACGGAACTCTCAAGGTCGGCTATAGGGACACCAATCAGAAGGATAAGAATGCGACTCAAATCAAACTTAACTTTATTACCTACAATGTGTGTTGTGTGTATTGGTGGCCGGCTGGCGGTGACTGGATCTGCTGCAGGTAGAAATTTTCCGATCGTCGGGTGCTGTGTGAATGGGGGTATCGATGGTAGCTCCGATGGTCGGCTTTTTGGGTGGATGAGCTCCGACTCGTTGGGCGTCCACCGTCGCTCGGCGGAGTGGTTAATTATTACTGGGTCGGATGATCACCACCGTTTGCAGTAGGATTTGGTAGCGACCGAATGAAGCGCGCCAGGTAGTTTGGCTGGATTTGGTTTTCCACGTGCGACTTTCCCACGAGAGGGGCGATGGCTGAGACCGGCGTGGTCGTTCCGACGACTTTGGTCACATGCTGTCTCCTGGTTCTAGTCTTTCGCCAACACTGCGCTTCTTCGACGAAGGTTTCGCAAAAGAAACCGAATGGGTCCTGGTTAGAGGGAAATTGGCGGATGGTTTAAGGTTATACTAATACAAGGCGGTGAAGTTTTGCTACTGAGTCCTATCTAGTGGTGGGTTTTTTGACGTACCTGATTCCTTTTATAATTTTAGCTAGCTGTCCTTTTCCGTATTTGCCTTAATTGAAAGGTGTTTCAACACCGGGATTATAATTTTACACTCAACTCTTTTCTTAAATTTTTCAGGTCTTATCGCTGGGTTGCCTTCGCGGTAAATGAGCCCAATGAATCGAATGACTCAGTAGCTACCTATCCTAAGCCAATTTCCTCTCTATTCTTCTCCTCTTCCCGAGCTTCTCCGATTTTCCCCATTTTCCGGCAATTCAGCCAGTACATGTATGTGTTTTGTGTGTTAACTTAGGAATAATGTATAACAAATTTTGTTCTATGCTTTTTAAATTGACCATTTGTCGCAGATATATTAGTGGAGTATTTTAACTTTTTCCTATAATTTATCACATTAAACATTAAGTAAACTTTACATATAATACCTTGACATACATTCAACTAAATTTTTATTCCATACATCGTACATATGTGTATATATATAACTAATTTTAATCATTCCGATTTTATGGCGGTCACTCACGGATCCGCACTCATTTTAAGTTAACAGCAGTATGACCTGCACTTCTCTCACTCTCTTATCACTCACATCTTATCGCTGAATAGGGCAAAGTACCCAAACGGTAACACTCTAGGCTACGATTTGCAAAACTCTACGTTTTATCATCCTTTTAAAATGTATGGGTAATTGGGACCGTCCTACGGGGCTATTCAGACCGCCGAATTTTTATTTTTTTTTTTGCACCGGGATTACCTATTATGATGTAGTGAACCCATCGTCAGTGCAAGGGCTAAGCCAGTGGCTGTAGTTTCTTTTAACAGCAAAATCAAATGTTGCTAGCAAACGACTTTCAATTTTCCGCTGTATGAAGGGCCAAAAAGGAATAGATCCATAAGCAGAAGTTCTTATGCGCACTCCACAGTGACAAAGACTCTCCTTCCAACAATAAAATCCGGCATTTGAAATACTCGTTAAGGCACTAACTGATGGTTTGTGTGAGAAGAGCGCATCAAACTTACCGTGCCATGACAGATAGGAATAATAACAATAACTACATAATTCCAAAGAATTAAGAAGTCAGTACGGACATTATTATCTTCCGGCTGGAGACAGGCAATCCACGTACTCTAATCTCGAAGAATGCATGCAAATGAATATAGTTCAAAATAGTGAATATAAAAGGAATACTACATTTTATTCCTTTTATATTCACTATTTTGAACTATATTCATACGATGATAATAAAAAGCACGTATTTAACAAATATAATATTTAATAAAAGAATATTAAACCCTAGTCCAACCTTATCGCCTGAAATCTTCATTCTACTTCCACACTTCAATATAATAGAGTTCTACGAAACAGCTCCGTCCTTCCAACCTCTACCTTCGCACTTATTTTACATGTTAATACTGTTCAACCACCGGGATTATGTATATCTATGAAATAATTATTGGAGAATCTTCTTAAGAAGCAAAAAATAAATAAATTGCGTTACAAAACACTTTATCTGGTTAGTTACAGCTGTCAATTGGAGCATTGTGTATTTTCTTTGATGTGGCGTGTGCAATCGTCTGCGTAGTCGCAGGCCGCTGAATGGTGGTTGATGGAACAGAGGGTCCGAATAGCCCCGTACGCTCATTTGGCACAAAAGTGGAGAGCGTCTTGAAAATATCTGTGTTTTTACCCAAACAAAAATCATTCTAATAAATAGGAGCCTCAAGCTTTCCAAAACACTTACACCTTTTTTTTGCCATTTTAATTTATTGCTTTGATCGTGGTTTTACCATTCTAATGATTTTTGTTTTGAGGATGGCAAAAAAATGAAACACGTTGTATCTCCTTTCTAAAAAATCTGCAGAATGAGATTTATCTGTCATAACTAATGGCGCTTCCACGAATATGTACGATACTCAGAAAGTCTTATCAGAGGTATCGAGGGGGTCCGAGTTACTCCCACTGTCTTAATAGCCCCGGGCCTCCTAACTTAAAATTGTTTCCATATATTAATTTAAATTTGCTCAGCAAGTATCGCAAATGAAAATCTGAACTAACAAACAGGTCACGATAATTATTAATTATTACATTAAGTTATAACAATAAAAATGTCATTTGTTTTGAAATCACTTACACTTTTCAATGTTGTATACCTTAAAGTAGGTTAAAATAAAAAAAAACCTGTAAAGTACAAACTAAGCTTATGTTAACGAAAGAATTGTTGATAATATGTTCGTATTGTTGTATGAATTTTTGCAGAGTAACGATTCGATACACGAAGGATTACCTAAATTTCGTGCACTTTCTTTACCACCAAGCCGGAAATTTCTTCTGGGTGGGTCAGTTGTTGAATAATTGATGTAAACCGGTGGTGAAGCTACTCCTAAGTCGAAAGAAATTGAAATGAATAAAACAGGACGGCACGTGATCGCTTAGAGGTACAGTGGAGGACAAAACGAAACATTCACTGCTCTACATCCCTTATTTACTTCGAAAGAATTTCGGTTAAAAAAACAAAAGCGGTAATCAAGGTTATACAACTCGTTTCCAAAACAGAAATCGTTTTTTGTTCGTAGACTACAACAGTTAATTAAATTTGATTTGCTTTCAATAAACAGATTACAATACGTGCAACTAATTTTCACTTCAAAATGTTTGTGTTTGGAGAAAATATTGCATTATTCATCCGTTTGATTGTTTTTTTTCTGAATCTAGTTTCCGTTCGTTTAGCTTTCATCAGATCCGAGCCCTAAACACGTGGGAAATTCGCTACCTTATACCTGGGGAAATTTCCGCCGGAAACAGTGTTAATGTATGTGATTCTTTTCGGTATTGCCAGATTCATGACAGCAGGGAGTATTTATCATTAGTATTTCTAATACTATCCTTGGTTGTATTCTAAAAGTATTTTCATTGATTGCGGTAATGAAGTTTATTCACATTTGCAACAAATCAAAATCTTGCAACATCCTTTCGACCGATGTGATAGTGACATAATCCATTTAGCTCTGACATTATTGAACCTTGATTTCCTAGTTTAGAATGATGCTTTTTTCTGCGATACTCCTAAAATTGACTTTCCCCTTTAATCCTAAGTTTTCCCAAGGTTTAGCATACGTTCCCGTATCGAGCCTCCTTTTCATATAGACTTTTCGGTCGATCGTATGTTCAACAGTCGCCGAGCTCGCTGGAGTTGCAGCAGCACTCATGACCGAGGCAAAAAGAGCAAATACCGACCGTCCCCTAACGTTTTATTCATGTTTGAACTTATTTGCCCTCGACAAAGTACACACTTGCCTGATCTGATTCCCTGTCGGCTCACCCTGGCACACATGAACTACAACGACAATAAATGTTCGAAAGTTGGCCAAATCCTTTGTGCTCGTTTGGTAGCAGCTTTTTTCGACAGGAGCCCCATCTCAGCGCGTGACACAAAAGTCTTGGGCCTGGCCTGGTGAACATATGCACTCTGTCGGCTGCTGCCAGTGATGCTTGAGACTAAGATTTGTCACTCTGGTCGAGAACGACAGTCGGAGACTGGCACGAAAGAAGCTGTTCTTTGAAGACTTCCAAAGGCGGAGAGAATCCGGGTCCAACCTCAGCATCCCCACAATCACACCCCCAGTAGGTCACTTCTAGAAAGGAATTGATGATAGAGCAACATTAATTATAGAATTAAAATGAAAGACTGTGTAGCTCTGCTACCTACTTTCAGGTTTTCTCACACTATCATCAACTTTGCTGTTGATAGGATCGACCTTTGGTGCAGTTCGGCAAGTGGGTAGGAAGAGTCCCGAAATTAGAGAGACTGAGGTTGGCAGCCTGTCGCTTTTCGAAAGCCAAAGTTTTTCCAAGCTAATTCTGAAATGAACATATTCAGCCAGCTGTTCTGAGCTCTTACTATGTATATCACCTCTATCTCTTGGTTATACGGTTTTAGCATTTCTTGTTCGCGTTCTGTTTAGGTTTTGGACTGCCAATGTCGACAGCGCTTTCTCGTGAGGGCTGCTTCTTGAAACAAAAGTTGGCTCATACTATGAACAAAGTAATTTATTATTGATTAAATGACATCTTTTGTCTAAGCTTTTCCTGTTTCTTCGGGAGCCGAGTTAGACATTTAGAATTTAATAGACTGATTCTAGGTCTGGTAATAACCAAGTTTACACATTTAGTGATGCTGTGTTGAATTAGAAGACATACATTGATACCAAATGGGAAATGATATCGTCTGCATATAGATGAAGCGTATGTTCAACCGTGATAATACATTGAAATATGCGCACAGAATGAAGGCGGTGGTAAAAGAAAAACATAGTTTTATACTAATTATGGCGAATCATTTAAACTCAAACTTATTTGTATTACAAGCACTATAATAGTTAACATGTTTTTATAACTTACCAAATTAATATACATGAGTTGGAAAAATATTGTACCGTAATTTTAGCTACGCTCAAAAATATAAATCATCGAAGAGTTCTGTTAGAGCCACGCGGTGCGTTTGAAAATAATAATAATTTAAAATTCAATGCTTAAATCGATTGCCAATTAATTTTATACAGATTAGATATAGGATATGATTTCAAAGGCTGTTGGGAATATACTGTATTGTTATGGCAAAAAACTGTTGCGGATAACAAAAGCGTTCATGTGCTTGCATAATAGATAATGGAAGATTGAGTGCGTGAAAATACACCTAGCTGATTTGGCAAATAGCACCCTAAACACATTCAAATTTTTTAAGTAGAAACTGTCTAAAGTTATTAGGAATCTTCACATAGATATAGTCTTTTAGTGCGAAATGGACAATAATGAAGCTAATTGACCAGCGATACCAATTCCGAACAAAATTTAAATTTGTTGTGAGAATTTGATCAATAGACTTTTTGTCAAGGATCGGAGGAGTGGAGACAAACAGGCTTTTGGATAAGAGAAAAGCATTTCGCTAACTTCTCCCGGATAGCGTTGGTTTCAAAATCATATAATGGAGGACGTTCGTTGGACCAACGTTGGATAAGACCCAACTAACCGTTCAACGGACGCCCATCGTTGAACCCGTGTTGAACGATTTTGAAGCAATTTTGGGGCCTCTCAGGAAACTGTCATATTTTTTTATTCCTGAATTCTAAGTTAAGGTATCGTTTGGGAGTTAAGTTATGCTAATAAGAAAGAGGAGTTTGTATTGTTTAAGATGTTCCCACTTCAGGAAACTTCAGTTTGTTAAACAATTTAAAACATGCCTTCGAGTGTGAAAGTGTTAAAGTAAACGCTATTACAAAATTCATGTCCCAGTATATAGAAACGGAGTTCGCGATAATTTTAATTACGATTCACTACTCAAACTACGTTATTTACGTACGAGCAATGAAACCTTCACGTATCGGTATTGTACATGATGAACTCTAGGGAAAACCCAACGCGATAGTAGCTAACAATAAGTAAAGACTGGAACGACCACTTTGTTTGTAGATATGAAGATGGCTTATTGATCGCGGTTTACAATCACAAACATTTATTTTGCGTTAAAAATCAACGTTTAAAAGGGAGTCTCCCTTCATCTTCAGGACAAACGACTACAAGTATTTTCCTTGTGAAGTAGAGTGTATCATTTGGACAGTGTCCGCATGCGGATACTTTACAACACAAGCTTCTTGCGCACATCAAAACCTGATTAAACAGATTCTCGCTTTGAAACTTTTAACGCAAAATAAATGTTTGTGATAGTAGCCCGAGACCAAAAAGTAGCTAACAATTATTTGCTGCAATTTCGGCAATTAAAAATATATTTTTTTATGGTTATGAAAAAAATTCGTTCACAAACTAGTTAAGAATTTCAAAAATGAATCAAATACTAACTGGTAATCCGGTAACAACAGGAGTCAAATAAGATACTGATCCGTAGTACGAAGCAGTTTAAGCCACCAGTTATTTGTCTTATTCTCCAATCCACACTGAACAATCAAAAGTGTCTAAAGACAGCGACATGCAGCTTACATACACGGAAAAAATCTGTTCATAAATTCATGAAAAAAGAGCATGATTTCGTGAACTAAACGATTTACGATAACCGATAATTAAAAATAATGAACCTCATATTCTTGAAACTATTCGGGATTCCAAAAAACTAGTTTGCCCCAAATATATGCATGGCGTACAATCGAATGTGGACATTTTTAGTTTTTGCTATTCTAGTTCACAATTTGGAAATATGCAGCCAACAGTTGAACTATGTTCATTATTTAAGGAGCCTATTTTTTATATCTTTGACACGAGTATTGTGATTTATGGTCATAATTTCAGGATCTCAGTCACGATTTTCATAATTTATATGTACGTTGTCGTGATATTTTATTCTTGAGCTTACTTTCGAATTTGACACGGGAGTGAAGTAACTCATGTTTATGATATCAGCAAATTTATCATGATTTTCGTATTTTCACTTCACCTTATTGTTATGTTATATTCTAGTTACCATCGGATTTTTTTATTCCGAGTAACGTGAGAACATAAACTCGCCCATAAAAATGAGACTGATTCACGGTGTCTTGTTCTGTGAACTATATCACGAACACGATTTGTAACTTTATAATATATTTTTGGTGCTTAGCGTAATTTTCGTTTTCGTTTCAGATATCACACTGAACCTAATAGTTTTCTTCGTTCTAATACTCGACATATATGACATCTAATGAAATCTAATTAAATGAGCAGAATTGATTCCACGAATAATACTCTCAATTTTGTGAAATAGTTCCCATGAAAACTTCATGACCATGTTGCATGAAATTAAAAATTATTAGGGATATCTTCTAAAGATCGCAATCTCACTAGATTGATCGTAAATCATGTACTAGGAATGAGCCAAACCTCAAATCCATGAATAATATTTCCTGATTTTGTGAACTTTTCCACGAGCACGAATGGCCTTTCGTAACTATTGTGCTAGACATCCTGAACCAGCACACGAATATATGAATATTTCATGATTTCGTAAACTATTTCACGAGTCGTGATTACCCAATCAGAAACACATTTCAAAACTATATCTCGCACTGCTACTTGTTATAATTTTCTACTATTCTAACTACTAACGAGACCAGATTTGTAGCATAGCTTACTACGAAAATTGCATTCTGTTATAATCTTGTTATTTCATTCTGATCAGGTATTATCCTAGGAATCAGTTCACGAATACATGAATGCTACTTTAGATTTTGTGAACTATTTTACTGGCACGCATGGTAAATCGTGACTATCATACTAGTTAGTTATCATACATAGTTCACGAATACATTAATGATATTTGATGATTTTGTGAACTTTTTCTCGAACATGGATATTGAACCGTGACTAATACATTTGAAATCATGAATTAGTTCACGAGGATTGAATGAATTCATGGATTAAAATTCCGGGTTTCGTGAAACCATATATATGATCAACAAACTCGGTGCTATTCGCAGTATAATTCGAAATAAACGCATTTGGGTAGGTTTCTGTATTATTTCTGGCTATTAAGCAACCTAACCGTACATTTGAGTAAAACATTACGGCCGGAACGCGAGTTAGAAAGCTAGACCAAGCGCTGACCAAATTCAACGGACGTATTTTTAAAGACGATTGAATTTCTGAAAAAAAAATGTTTCGGCGAACTAGTCTGTTGCCATAGAATCAGTTGGCAAATCTTCATTATCGTGTAACATGAGGCCAAACTATGTCGCCATTTACCTCTAATATAAAACTCCTATCCTGTACGTCCCCGCGGTAGCAACCGGGGTACAGACAACCTTATGCCGGTTTTGCTTTAACTCGGGACTATGTCGGGTTCTATCCCCAACCACTGTCAGTTCATTCACTTCGACGGGTTAACGGATTGGAGCCCGTTCCAGTTTCGTTTCGAGCGAGAGTGGCATTAGTGAAGATGGGTTGGAATCTGTGGTCATATGCTGATAGGGAAGTGGGACAAACGACGCGCACGTGGAACTGCTAGTGTATCCGTGAGTGAATAACAGTTAATGGTTATTTTGGGAAGTTCAAAATTATTTCTTGGTTTTCTTTAGTAGGATCGGTTTGCATACAACCCTTGATTAATTTTTTTTCTGTTTTGCTAGGTTTCCTTGAAACAAAAAATTTCAATTGAGGCATCTTTTCGTTATTTACCGTGACGGTAATATCAGTAAGTCCAGATCAATAACAAAATTTCCAACAAAGGCGGTCACATGAGTTGAGTATAAAGTAGCAACAACACACCCATTATAAATTAGAAACAAACACTTGCGATGGCCGGCTGTCCAGAGTTCAAGCCGAGCGATTAAAATTTTCGGAAATCGATTTCGAACGACTTTCGTGCATATAGCTAAGATCATCTTGAAGTCTTACTACCCAATTCTTAATCGATTATGGATATCAGACTAGATCATAGTTTAAGCAATACTCCCACAGCCGGCTGTTTGGAGTTCAAATAGCTGTAGTTTAGGGAAAAAGTATATCACTCTCGAAGGCCGGTTATCCAGAGTTTTAACACAAGAAAAGCATAACAAAATATATTTTTGCTCGGAGTATACGTGTAATCGGAGACTAACCATCCCACCGCATAAAACATATTCATTTCCTGGTCACATTGCCTGCTTGTGACGAATCATAGACCTATACCTGTCCCTCAATCCAACTCCGTTATACCTATGGAAGCGTCGCTGAGTCGGTGGCCTTCCTTAAGTCTGTATTACATAAACACTTCCTACCCTATCCTAACTATCGGCGAAGACGGTCGTGGCCGGAAATGGCGATTCTCATGCTATTGGTTTACTGAACTAAAAAAAACTGAAGGCGACTGAAAACAGGATTCCTCAAGTCAAGGTTTACCGAGAACTGGAATGCAGGCGGAACTAAAATATGTCAGTCACGCACGAAGTGTCATGAAACCTACCCTTGCTATGTTCGGCGAATCTCTGACATAGTGGACGTTTGTATCTTTGCAAATCGTGGGAACCAAATGATGATCATGTTCTTAATACCCATTTTGGGGTGTGCAATAGGCGATTATAAGCCAACGCGTTTGGTACCTCTCAGTTGATGTACAATAAATGCAGGTGATGAAATCAATACCAGTTCTTCAAAAGGGCTAATGAGATTTTTGTAAACAAACTTATTTCGCTCATTATTCCGCTGTCGAGTTGAATTTCATGAAAGATACACATGAATCAACAACTTTACCAATCAGAATCAATCAATTTTAAATGTCTTCTGTGTTGAAATTATAACAAATTAAGAGAAATTAGCAACACAAAAGTTTGTTTACAAATCTTATTAGCCCTATTCAAATGTTGATATGGAAATGTGTAGTGCTCTGACCGACCATGGATAGGTTAGAAGAAAGTAATATTCAGCATAAACATACAAAAACTATGAATCTATCCCTCTTTGTGCAGGGAGGGAAAGCTTCCGCAGCCACGTTCAAGAATACTATTTCCATACAGAAAATTTCTATGTTGAAAAGCTACTTAACCTCCTCTTCGTAGCTTTCAACAAAAATGGCAAGACAAAATCAAGTGAAATGCCTCGTGCATGTATCCTTGCGAATAGTGCAATTGATGCGTGTCTTATATCCGACCTCTCACCTCGCGATATTTGGACTGTCACAGTCAATATGACTCTGGATAAAGAAAAAAGGGAAACAAACGGTAATGTTACTGCGTACTGTTTTAACTCTCGTAGTTTAAAAACTAGTTATCTTGTCATTCAAATTTATTGTTTGCATTTTTGGACCTAACGTCTATATCGCGATCAATATGGCTGTCATACGCTAATCAGAAGAATTCGAAACGTTAAACCCAACGGTTAGTTGGTGTAAAGAAACAACTACTACTTGGCAATTGCATTTCCAATTCCAGTTAGATCAGTTTGAAGAAAAACCTATCATTTCTGATAGATTGAATATTCTTTAGTTTTAGAGCTATGAGAAGAAATCCGAGAAAATAACAAAATAAAAATGCAATAAAAAATATACGATGATACAAACGAACAACTACTTCTTGGCAATTGCATTTCCAATTCCAGTTAGATCAGTTTGAAGAAAAACCTATCATTTCTGATAGATTGAATATTCTTTAGTTTTAGAGCTATGAGAAGAAATCCGAGAAAATAACAAAATAAAAATGCAATAAAAAATATACGATGATACAAACGAACAACGATCAAAACGAACAACAAATACTTCTTTCTATGTTTTGTCAGCATTGTGAGAATTACAATGTGTGATATTTTAATTTACTTAATACCCTAAAATATCAACGTTCGCCCATATATTAACAACGTCTCGATGTTAAAAATTAAAAAAAAAAACAGATTGAGCATGTGAAAACCGCGTTATTAAAAATAATCAATCAATAGGAACTGTCGCGCTTTGTTTACGAAAGACACCTTAAACTCGTCACGGAATACAAAGATTTTTAACTGCCCAAGATAACATTTAAATGGTGGACGGTAAACCCGTTCTACTTCAGCATTCCCTCTTGGCCAAAACACCCTTCATCCTCAAACCACTTCTTGCAACTATGAAGGTCAGATTACCACATGTTAATTTTGTCGGGTTGCTGCTATATTATGCAACTGCTACTAAGAATAACGTCACGTAACCTACAAATGTTCTTTTATTTTTCCAATAGCTTTTACAATATGTCTTTTTGGCGATCTTTGAAAGCTTAATTATAAGAATGTTAATTAGTTATTTTTTTCGTTTTATTATTTTTTTATTCGTTCTTTCAGGTTAGAGAAATCTCTATTGTAAAAATCTCAAACCGTATGTGCGGGGTTCTGAATCGAACCCATGTGAGCTGCGTGTACAGGGCAATCGATATACCAACTACGCCATGTTCGTCCCCAAAATTGAAGCTGAAATCACCTTTAATTTAATATTAATATCATGAAAATCGATCAAGCAGTTCTCTTGCAATCCGGTATGCCACCTGAAAAAAACTGTGCGTGCTAATATCTCCCACCGAAAAAAAAAATTTAAAAAAGCGATTAAGCATCCATAAAGTTTTCAAATAAAATAAGTTCAAGTCTTTAACATGGAAACTTTTTTTACTAGTACATATTATTATCTTTGCTTCGTTCCTACGTATAGTTCCAAAAGTAGCATAAAAAGATGAAATGCTCATGTTTGACTTTTTACCTTACCTACTTTGTGAATTACTTTTTGGAGAAATTACTAAGGTTAATTGCAGTTTCTAATTTTTGTACGTAGGCTGAAGTTGAATATTGGCAAAATGTATTTAAAATAATTTATATATCTTGAAAACAATTAAATCTAACGGTAACGAACTTCTCAAGTGGTATCTAAATATCAAGAATGTATAATCTTTTACCTGCCAGCAATGCTGAAATTAAGGCTTAATTTTAATTGAATATTCCAATTCTTCGAGCATTCTACAACCCAAGGACCGTTTTTCTTCAGAAACCAATATTTTTTTTTTGTTACAAGCCGGCCTAAAACTTCAATCCATAATCTATGTTCAATAAATAGAAATTCGAATTCCCATACTGCGAATTATTAAAAGGCTTCCAGCCGATATGGGTACCGAACCCACCTGGGAATCTTCTCGATTTCTCACATTATCATTCGAGAGCACAATTCAGCTGTTTCGATTCCTACGAGTATCACACGCTAGTCTGATGTGACCGTCTTCGTCCTTCGTAGGCACTACCATTACTCCGAAATCCATCATTCTGCCGAAATTGTTTGTCCACCACAGTCGTTGTATCTACCGTCTACCCCCAAAGGCACAAATGGCATCAACATTCAGTCGGGACAGAACACGTGAGGGGCTGATATGGAAACATCAAAACATGCAGAAGCACCCACAAGCTCGAACTGAGGGGGTAAAAACCGGAACCATCTGGGAACGACAGGGATTGGTAAAATATACTCTAAGCCAAAAGAAGGTCGTCCTAAAAGAAAGCGAATAAAAATCTATGTGCGAGGCTAAGCAGACAAATTGGGCAGCGGAACACGGTGGGACAGAGGCATCTGGCGAGAATCCGGCTAGAGAGCTCATACAAATGAGTTGGAGTATATGTTTACTCGTTTGAGTCATGAGTCCTGAACTGCCAGCCTAACCGTGTAGGGTCTGATTTCCTGCTGGGTAGGCTGGCAATCAGCTGGGCGAGGGGTTAGGCGAATAAATTTGTTTCGGTCTCTTTTGCCACTTTCCATTCCGCTGGCGATGCTCTATGACTTGGTCGGGAATATCTCTCGACGTTTTCTCTACAGAACCGAAAAGTGGTCGGGCAAAATACGAACAGTCAGACAGATAGACGGAACAACCCAACGGGCTGGCAGTGGAACTACAACTGATGGCAAGGCAAAATACTGCGCGCCGGTTGATGAAACGAATAGGTATGCACACGTACTATTGCACAAACACCAGCCTAGCCCGGAGATGGGACAGCCTTCACAGCTTCCCACAGGCTGAGTCATGGGGAGCAGTTTTATATTTATCAATAATTTAAAGTGCGATGTATCGCGCAGTACAGGAGTTGCACCGAGTTGAGAAAAATGAGCTCGGAAGTAAGTCCAAAAAGCACTTAGACTGGGGTTTTGCTTGCCTCGGCACAAGTTGGGGTCAAGCGAACATTTTCTGTGTCGTTCTGTGATGGACTACTTTCAGCACTGTTTGTTTGACAGAGTGCTAGCAAAAGTTTGTGCTCCAGCAGTCGAGACATGGAGTGACAGAAGTGAACCGTGCTTTGCATACTTTTCGTTAGGGCGAGCAAAATTGTGAACAGATAAAGAGCAAAACGACTGGTATGTAGAGATAAACATTTAAATACTATCTCTAGTGTTGGATCCTTCTGCTCATTTATTGTCATTACGACTGTATGTATGATGAATAGACTCTATGTTCAAGAAGAGCAAATGTATTGTGAACGTAGATTCTGTTCGAATTTATTTTCCTTATCCGAAACATTAGCCATCATGTTGGAAGTTTTTGCAATCAATAAATATTCAATTGATGGAGACGTACGAAACTTTATTGTCTAGCAAGAACAGCGTTTCTCCACAAAATGGTATGAGCAGGGATGGGAATTCCGGTTGTGAATCAAGTTATATCTTTATCTATTCCGTTTGGTCGGATTGTCAAATTTTTAGTGATTGTATCCCGTTAGAGAGATACATTTCTAAGCTATTATTTTGGCGAGAAAAGTGTAGTGATATTGTTGGAGTCGGAAAAGATGCAAAAAACGGTACCTGTCTAATAAAGTTGTCTTCGATTATGAAATGTTGTCTTTGATTTTGAAATCCTCCGAAGAGTAGAACGAGAGCACCGAAGATAATTTCCTATAATTCGTAGATCATACTCCCAAACGATAAGCTGAGATAATAAAATAAGAATCTATTGTAAAAGAAGATTTCGACTGTTATGGTGTATATAAATAATAAAATGTTTGTCCGGGGAAACTAGTTTATAATGTCGTGATTAGTCTGGTTTTGGATTCTATTATTTATCAAAGGACAAATCCGATATATAAGGATTTCTCATATGAAAAGTAGATTTTTGTGAAACCAATATATCGTCAATGTTCACTACTCTTTGAAGAGATTTTGAAATGCTTATATTAACAGTAAATAAGTAGGTAAGTAATAGTAGTATCCAGTGCACCTGGAGATCATTTTCATCGGCGTTGAAACATTTTCAGCTTTGTTCGAAAACCTCTGGGGTTCTGCAGGTTACTCTGTGGCTAGTAGCCGGTTGTTCGATTCCAGTGTTCTTTCATCTAGTCATCTGCTCTCTTTGATGTTTGTATTTTCATGTTATGTTGGTTTATAATTACTGGTTATTATAGTCGATCGATGTTTGTTGAATATTTGATTCTGGGTGATCTTCCTATTGTGTTTAGTAGAAGATCCGGAAGTCAGTGTGTTGATTGTATATGCAATGGATGTCTTTTTCTTCGATTATGTATAACACGGTGCTTCAAAATAAAAATAACTGAATGTACTTTTAAAGTGATATAGTAATGGTTGTAGGTCTGGTCAAATACAACATAAAACCATGTTTGATCAATTGAATATACCTTCAAAATCTTGATTTGTGGCAAAGAACGATTTTTCGGAACTTTCGGCATTAAAAACTTTTTACGAGCTCATTTTTCAACCGATTGCTGTATTATTTTGCTATTTTTTCGTTAAAAATGTGAAAATTGCTCAACATTTTTATTAGAAAGCGTCTTTGTTTTGATCAAAAATGGCAGAGTTATTAATATTTTTTCAAATTAGAAACTTGCTCGCATGAACTTGTAAGGGGATGGTCTCATATAAAATTTCCAAAAAAGCGATTTTTTTGCTCGATTACGTATACATTCAAAAATATGTGTGTGAACTTTGAACATGGAATTGGATAAAATAACGGAAGATATAATTATAGCATCTTATAGTGCGAGACAATACCTCACTAACCCCTTAAGAGTTCATGCAAGCAGGTTTCTAATTTGGAAATAAAAAATTAATAACTCAGCCATTTTTAAACTGATTTTGATCAAAAATAGAATATTGGGTGCGGAATTAAATATTCTCCTTAAATTTTTATTAAATCAAAGACGTTTCCTAATAAAAACCTTGAGCAATTTTTATATTTTTAGTGAAAAAATAGCAAAATAATGGTAACTTTCATATTGTTGTCCCAAAGCCACTAAGTACTTTTAATAAAACAACATAACATAGCATACCGTTGGAAAGGAAATTTCTTCTTGTTTCCAAAACACGCAAAATATTTTTTCATGCCGAAAGTTTTGAAAAATCGTTTTTTACTATAAATCAAGATTTTGAGGGAACACAACATTTTTCATACATTGTTTTGTGTTGTATTTGATGAGATCTACAACCTATACTAGGTCTCTTGAACAGTACAAAATCACTGTAGCACCGTGTTATTAATGGGTTAAAACATGAAGACGTTTTTACATTTCTTATAAAAGAAATGTATAGAATTCGCTTAAACTTTCAAGATTTTTTCCGAGGCCCGGAGGGCCGAGTCTTATATACCAATCGACTCAGCTCGACGATTTGGGACAATGTCTGTGTGTGTGTGTGTGTGTGTGTGTGTGTGTGTGTGTGTGTGTGTGTGTGTGTGTGTGTGTGTGTGTGTGTGTGTGTGTGTCTGTGTGTGTATGTAACGGACAAATTCTCATTCGTGTTTCTCAGCAATGGCTGAACCGATCTTATCCAAACCAATTTTAAATAAAAGAACTAAAAAACAGTATGAACGCTATTAATTTGTTTTTGATTCTGATGTTTAGTTTTTAAGATATATATGTTTGAATGCGTGAAAATGGCGTTTTTTGCAGTTTTTTTTAAATTATCTGCCGGAATTGACAATACAGATTACCAATTTATATGTTTTTAGACAGCTTTAACGAATACCTTTCGAACAAGCTATAGATTGTTGAAATCGGACTATTATCAAAAGAGATATTTAACATTAAATGCGGACGAAAGATTTTTATCATTTCCCATTGCCAGAAATATGACCAAAAACATGTAATCTATTATTAACGCCAAAACGGCTTATTTTAGGTCAATTGTATCTTCGGAGAATTTAATGGAGGTAATATGCCCTTTCTTTTGGTATTGTGCTTTTGCTAATTAATCCCCCTATGAGTGAGATATCTTCACAAATTTTCTTGGAAGTGATTATATCGAAATGATGCCTTCAGCAAATTTGTAGCTCTTACTTTTGCGAATAACTTTACTAAAGACTTCAAATATCTATTTTGAATACTTTAAAAGTTATGGCTTGTTGTTTGTGGATTACTCTTCGTCGCCTATTTATTGTTCAATATAGTAATAATCCATTGAAATAAGCCAAACATTATTTCGATAAATCGAATTTTGTATTTCATTTTTCTATCTACAACCGCTAGAAATAATCACCGAACATTTCCAAGTTGTCTGGAAGGAACTTGATAATTTATCAGTGCAAAAATGTTAATTTGTGCGAACCTTCTAACTGCAATTTTTCTAACTTATGACCATCGGATCGATCTGAAACCTTTCGGAAAATGAAAAGCGAACTAAATAACTCCAAGCAACGGCGTAGCCAAGAGAAGGTTTTGCGGTTTAACACCATACAACCCCCCCCCCCCCAACCACACCCAAAAAATATTGGATTGAAGTTGAAAATTTATTGATGCAGACTGATTTAATTCAATATTACAATAACAATTATCTGATCCGTAGATTGATAACCTGTTGTTGTAAACATCATGAGGACTTTTGATAAATTGTCGGAATGGGGTCCTGATACGTAACTGATCTATTGGTCTTGATTTCACAGTTGTCTAATAGCATCAATATCAAATTCTGGCCTGAAAACATTCCAATACAAAATTCCAGAGATCTGTAATCAATCATAATCCTCAGATTTATTTTCAAATTTTCAGCTTTTTTCCTACACAATATTACGAAAGCTTATTAAACAATTTTTCCTAATAAGTTTGTGAAAATTATAAACTATTTGAATTTTTTTAATAGTTTTATTTTTTATTCAACCGTGATTTTTTAATAAATAGTGACCATCGCTTCACAACGTAGTCTATTTTTCATGGCTTGCGGTGAGCACGATCTCTCGAATTGCTGAACTGAAAATTATGGAATAGAAATTAATTTTTAGTATTCTTTACAGACCCGCTGGTGCCCTAAGACGATTTCGCTAGATTTTTAGAGCACTGTGCACTAGACTGCCCAGAAAAATGATGAATTTTTGAAAACTCAATCGGCCCACCCCTGAGTCGATTCCTAGTCCCACCAGGAGTACTTGTACCAAATTTGAAGCAAATCGGACAAGTCTAACTACCGGACCAACGTGCCTGAAGTTTATATTGGATTTTTCATCAATTTACATGAAGAAAACTCACTAGCTCGTATTTTCGCCGCTAGGGGGCACTGTATACATCGTATTATCACTGTAAGTGAAAATAAGAAAGATATTTTAATTATCTACAACTTAGTCGAAGACTGCTAGTAAATCCGGCTATGTTAAAAGAAGTTATTAAACATTTAACGAAGTGATGTCTGAGTCAGTTTTGCATGGGGCCTAGCAGTGCATGGTTGTGTATCAGTGCTCGAGTCCCGCGAACTATATATTTTTGTGAAATAATGGTTAGATTTAGCCGAATAGTATGTTTACAAGAATTATAGTAAATAATACGAGTTATGTTTTGGTTAGAAAATTTTAGTTCCACCTGTGACCGCATAGAGGGCGCCACTACTATCTTTTCATAGAAGAGAGATAGAGTATCAAAATGTTCAGAAGAAATACTGAAAAATGCCTGTTCTATAACTTTGTAGAAGACACCAAATTTCTATATCTCTCCGTTGAAATGTTAGTGTTGGCGCCCTCTATGCGGTAACAGGTGGAACTAAACTTTTCCAATCAAAGCATGACTCATATTATTTACTATAATTCTTGTAAACATACCATTGAGCTAAACCTAACGATTATTTCACAAAAATGTTTAGTTCGTGTGAATCGAGTACTGATACACAACCATGCACTGTTAGGCCCCATGCAAAACTGACTCAGACATCACTTCGTTAAAAGTTTAATAACTTCTTTTAACAAAGTCGGATTTACTTGCAGTCTTCGACTAAGTTGTAGACAATTCAATTATCCTTCTTATTTTCACTTACAGTGATAATACGATGCATACAGTGCCACATAGCGGCGAAAATGCGTGCTGGTGGGTTTTCTCCATGTAAATTATTGAAAATTCCCATACAAACTTCAGGCCCGTTGGTCCGGTAGTTAGACTTGTCCGATTTGCTTCAAATTTGGTGCAAGTACTCCTGGTGGGACTACGAATCGACGCAGAGGTGGGCCGATAGGGGTCATTTTTTTCCTGTCACCCTACTGTGCACCCAGTGCATTAACGCAAGTGACGGAAGGTTATCGAAAAGTTTCGTCAAAATGAAAATTCCAGTAAAGATGATGATTTTCCCAAACGGTTCGTTTTCGTGAGGTTTTTATTTGTTCTTTTGCATTAGGATTAGCGATAATAATTCAAATCAAGAATACTACTGGGAAGTCACCTTTAGAAAAAGTCGATGTCGAAGTAAAATTTGAAACTATGCACGCATGTACTTCAGAGATACCGTGATATCAGGAGCTGCGATTTCATTTCAACGCTTTTTTGTGAAAAGGGCGATACTTACAAATGTAAACATAGGGCTTTTTTCTTACATGCGAATGAGGGCTTTGAAACGCAACAAATTAACCTAAAAATTTGGATTCTACGATACTGCTTTCTTAAACTACAGCAAAAAGTACAACAGGCGAAACTGTATTTTTGTTTGTTTATTTAAAGTTTCGCCCTCCACGCTCCATGCAAACAAACAGGGCGATACTTTTTTTGCTAGCAGTTTAGAGGCGAAACTGTTATTTTCAAATTTTTTTAGGATTATCAAACTGATACCAGCTGTAAATAGTAACAATGATCTCTATTGAAAAAACCCGGACGAAATCGGTGGTGTAAAATGGTAGTTATTGTAAAAAAACGTAAGGGCGATACTTCAATGCTGATAGGTGGGACCGAAAAAATAAACAATCGCCAAAGGGGCAATACTATCATTTGTCAATTTCAATAGCAAAAACAAATTTTAATTTAATAATTTCAAATACTTTATGAAGTTTTGGGTTTCGATCACTGAATCATGCAATCTAGGATGTAAAAAAACACAATAGTTCTTAAATAGGAAATAAAACCAAGTCTGGAAATATACACTGTTGATTTTCTTTGAATGGTATCACTGCTAGTATCGCCCTTTTCAAGAAAAAGCGTTGATTTCTTAGTTCTCAGTCGCGTTGGAAATTTGATTAAAATATAAACTTCAAATCGATTAAAAAAAATCGTTTTTTTTTTGTTTCAGTACAATATATAACCTCTTTAGGAAAATTCAGTTTTCCCACCACAATTTAGATATTTTATTAACAGAGCATTAACAATAATTCGTTGGTATGTCTATTTTATGGGCCATTTTTCCATTCCCATTGATTTGGTTTGAGATTTCTAGCACTGATGTTGTCCTATGCTGATTTGAGCGATTCTCTGAGTCCTGCCACTATCCCATGTAGTATGTGTTATCAAAAACATTGCGAAGCATCAAGTTCAAAATGTTCTCAAACGATATAATATCCAAAGAGAGTGATAAGAGTTATAAGAAATGTCTCATCACACTGTTAGGTGGATTAAACACGTTTTTAATGAAAATAATTCGCATTTTTGCTACTAATTGGTATTATAGACATTCAAAAAATATTAAAAATGAGAATCTGATGAACAATCAAATTGTCTACAACTTCGTAGAAAGCTATAAATCGTAGTAAAATCACCCGAAAAGAATGGATTAAGAAGTAGATTAACAAGGACTTACAAAAAAAAGTTGGGTTTAAATGAACAGTAAGTTCAAATAAATCTCAATGTTTACAAAGTCTCATTTTCAGCAGAAAAAATATATTTTCAGATTCCTCCGGTTCTTGGGTGACATTGACACTTTATGAACAAGGAGGTGTGGAAAGGTGTTGACCAAATTTATTCGATAAACTTATACCTTTTCAAGATATTGATTAATGTAGTAACGGATTTTATCATGCCTTTTTCATCTCTTTTCTCGCTCTAGGACATAGCTAATGTAAACTAGAATGACCCTTCTTCTTGATCCTATTCTGCCTGGTAAAATACAATTGGCTTAAATTCAAAACTTTATATTTAATGAACTAAAGTAGACAGTTCGAGTCATTGTAATAAACGATGGATTTTATTGCAACTTTGGGTTGAAAATCCAGTTTGTCCTTATCAACATTAAAAGAAAGATGATTGAAAGAGTTCTGGATCCATGTTTTTTATCTTTTGGGGTAGATTCATTTCGTCAGAATTTACAGATGCAGAGTTTTGCTTGTCCTCAAATTTTATTTCCAAATCGAACACGCTTCACATAAACCAAACTTCGCAAAACCAAGTTTCATAATTTCCTTTAAGAAGAAATTCCGGAGTCGTTTCTCGTTGGACACAGATCACAACAGAAAACGAACAAGAAAATATTAGGCTGGACCATACATTCAGTAAATTCTCAAAATAATACCAATCTGTTTATTGAAGATTTCCCTCATAATATGGTATAAGAGCAAAGACCACATATCAAGAAGACAGAGTTGCCAGTTCAGTTCAGAATCTGGAGACATTAACAGCAACACGTCTTTCGGGTAAAGGTGATACTTTCTATATCTACTTTTATATTGAGATCGTTATCTTCGTATGATAGATAAAACCTTTATTTCTAATTTACTATTGCGATTTCTGCTCAATGTACAGTGATTCTCAAAAGTTAACAAACTTGAACATAAATCTCATCGAATTATTTTTCTATCCATCATGAAACTGTCAACCAGGACTCTCAATCGAAATCGAATCAAATGACTGAATATCTAATCGAGTTTGAGCAAATATATAGTTAAAATTTGGGCCAAATATATCCCACAAGATGCTAACGAGCAAAAAGGTTGATTCAAGATTACATCAAGCATACTCCAGAATAAGTGAAGAAATAAAAAAGAAGAAACAAATATATCTGTGACAGAAAAAAAACTGTTTCATTTTGCTGTATTACCCAGCATCTACCAAAAGAATACTAATTTCGTTCATGTTGTATCTACTCTTCTCTATATCTCCTTGCTCCAAAGATATCATTGGTGCGCATAAAACGGTGGAATCTGGAATTATGTTTTTTCCGCTTAAATGTGGGACTTTGCTAGTATTCAGGTTCTTCTGAGCACACTGTTAAAATAAAGCCAACCATTTCTTTTACAAATGAAAATGTTTTTGGAATAAAGCTTCTCAACCAATAGACCCCGTGCGAATCTAGTAATTTTGATAAAAATTTAATAGCTTTCTCTGGCGATTCAACATCGCGATGTAGTTTTCAACAAAGTTGTACACAATGAAATTGTCCATCAGATTCTCATTTTTGGTAATATTTGAATGTCGAAAGTACTACCTATAGGCAAAAATGTGAACCAGTTTCATTGAAAAACCTATGTTTTCAAGCAAAAAATCTTTAAAATAAAAAGTTGTTCTGGAGCCCCCGACAGATTATTTTAATTTTACTTTCAAATGAAAAGGAAAAGCCTATTCTATCACATGCTGAAGTTTTAGCGATGCCGATTTTTTTCGAATAAAATTGTTCTACTAAAGACACCGTGGTATATATAATAGAATCATTCTCTATACCACCAAAGAGTCTTCCAATATGGGCGAAGTAGACCAAAAACTAAATCTTCATGGGATGAATTATCAACATATATGGAGAAAAAAACAGGGGCCCTTATTACGAGTATCACTTTACAGCGAAAACAAAGTGAAGTTATCAACACCCTTTTTAGGAGTCACCTTTGTGATAAAATGTGTAAAAGCTCATCCGATGCGACAACATGGATGCATTTGCTGTTATTATGGATGTCACGTCACGTGTCGTCGAAAAAAATACACTTCCCATGTATTTTTCACCATCATTTTCAAAGCAGTTACTTAAAATAAGTTGAGCTCAAAATTGGAATTTGGTTTTGATTTTTTATTATAAATTTGAGAAGTTGTCTGCTTTGTAGATTTTTGATTGAAGAATTCCAAAGTAGCTAGGTTTGCTTGAATAATGGATTTTTATTTGCTGTTTTTTGGCTTAGAATGTACGACAATTCCCAGTCGGTAGAGATCTGATTTATTTCTCTGAGCGGTGGTGAATTTCTATGGCCCCTGTTTTCCCAGGCAACCGTAGGTATGTACGTATACTATAGTATTTTGAAGTTATTGAATGGGGTGTGACTTTCAGAGGTAGAAGGTTTAGTAGTCGTTTTGTCGATTTGTTCAGTTATATGCGCCGGGACCCATTGGTATAAGTCTAGGCGTCCTGTGTATGTGTTAAGATTGTATGTAATTTCTTCTATGCAAGGATGAGGCGAGTTATGGTTTTAGACTGCGATTTTATTGCGTCCGAAATGACCGATTAATACAATGTCGATTGCTTCACGCTGAAATAGATTGTTAATGTTTAGTAATATTACTGATAATCAAATTCAATGAAGCTATTGATAATCAAATTCAATGAAGAAAATTTCAGCGATGAGAAAATGAATATATTGTGTTTAAAAAAAAAATATTAGTTTAATAAACCTATTATCGTTTAGATTTTTAATTATAATTTTATTAAAACTTCAACAAACTTCTTTGAACTTAAAAATGTTTTCATTGGAATTTCAAGTTTATTGTTGTTTTAATGAAAAAAATGGTTCACACCAATAATTTTGTTGCTTGAAGCAATAAATAATAAATGATTCAATTCAATAACACATATGTTTGATTCAAACATGCCAATTATTCTGCGTGTTTTTTATGACGAATATTTCGGCGCTGAAAATCGTTAGATGTTGCGGCAAATTAATACTGATTTCGGGATCTGAAAGAGATTTGTAGCCTTGGTCTGTCTTGGATCCAATAATATGAATAAGATTTCGGTATTTTGTTTGGAGGATTTTAATTAATTATTTCTCACGTGTTTTTATTAGAATCGAAGATCTCTAGGTCCGTTTGTGTATTACTGTAATGGGTGGAATGTTAATTCGTTTGTGTTTTACTGCTTTTCTTCTGGTTAGTGAGTAATCCAAGGGGATACGTTTTCGGCAGTATTGTTTTAAAAGTAAAGTGTGGCGTTTACTGTTAATTTTAACTCTGGAGAAACCCTGTTTGTAGATTAGGTTTAACCTGGATGGGTCTTTTTTCGCTGGCTTATGATGGCCGCTCCCTAAATTAGGCATGATATCAGCGAGTTAATTATTCGTAGTAAATATTCTCTGTCTTCTCGGAAATAATAGGGCTCGTGGACATTCCTCCCGTTTGGTTCGAATGTGGTCCATCCAGATACCTAGTAAGTTAGTTTTTTGTCATTTTAATGTATTCACCGTCATATGAAAGTCGGTATACAAATTCAAAGGAATCGGTTACTTCCCTCTGATGGATCGATCCAAACTCACTCTGCAGGCATACTTTTTGGTCTTGATCGAAAAACAGCTGCAAACAAAAACGGAAGTAGCAATCAAAACAAGGCAGTGGGCTAAATGCTTTGATGATTTAGAGAAAACCATAGTTTGCCTCCTTTCGTTTGAGAGAATGGTTAATCTCAATAGTAAAATGTCTAACAATTACAAGACCATCTCCCGTAACTAACAGCTGCCTTTTCCAAATCTAGGAAGTTTTTTGAAATCATTGACTAACACCGTTGAAATCGAACCGGCACATAATAACGCAATGCGGATACTGGAACAAGCCAGTGTGAACAAGGACGAGCTACCAAGTGTAATCCCCGGAAAATTTACTACGAAAAGCAAACTATCGATAAATCCAAGGTTAAGCACCATGTATTTAATGATGCCCTGTATTCTCATAAGTCTTACTCGATACACGAGAAGCGGTTTGCACTTGAGGCGAGGATGTAGTAATTGTGAAACAGACGATCACGCAGTGATGGACCAAAGCAATAGTGATTATTTTATTTAACCTTTATTATTAATTTACTTTGTTCATTTAATTATTTTTCTTAACGAAAACTTTGAACAATAAATAGTTTTTAGAGTTATTAGCACATGCATACACTATAGCAAAATAAGTGACAAGGAAATTCATCACGGCTGAGAGAAATAAAACAGCATCGAACGGGCATTATCGTACCTCGCAAACTGAAAAACAATTAATGAAAGACTATTTCTCAATCAAACCTGCTTTCCCCAGCTTTTTGGGACTCCTCACCATAAAATCTACAAGGCAGGCAAATTATCTCTTGATGGTCTCTTCCTTACTAAACAGCATAAACACAATAGGAAAATACCTATTTTAAGGCAATTTTTTTAAGAGACTGCTATTCTGCCCATGATCGCATATCTGTCCCGTTTTCTATGGGATTTCCTATCTTTATGGGACTGATATGCGATCATGGGCAGTATTCACCTTTTAAAATGATGGTGAAAAAGTACACAGAAAGTGTAATTTTTCCAACAAAGATTATTCCGAACATTCACTGTCAACAACGTAATAGGTAAAACAAGTTAAGTGAAAGTAAACGTGAAAGTGAGAACGGTAATAAGGATCAGAATGCTGCCAAAACGCGCGCACGCGAACTCTACACGACGGTGTTAACGAAATACCGGTTTTGCATAATTGTGATGAGATGTACATCAAAGCCAATTTGAAATTTCAAGCAATTACATGGACAAAAATATTTCTCTCCGATAAGAACAAGATTACTGTGGATGACTGTTTCAAATGGAAGAACCTGTCGAAATTCTCTTCAAAGTACTTGATCAGGCAGGCCATGTGAATTTGTGGCAAAAGTAGTGAACCCTTGTCAAAGGTATCATGAACGGTGAGATTTACAAAACTGAATGCCTCCAAAAACGGTTTTTGTCGTTTTAGAGATAGCACGATCAAAAACTGCTGTTTTGGCTTGATTTGGCGTCATTCTACTATTCCAAAACTGTACAGGAGTGTTATGCCGCTAATTGAGTGGATTTAGTGCCGAATGAAATAAATCCCCCAAACTGTCCTGAATTCAGTCCGATCGAAACTATTGGGCAATGATGAAGTGCGAAGGAATATCATATACTGTTGAAAGACGGGAGAAAAACGTACCGGAAACGACTGTATATCGAGTATTTCACTCATCTTAACATTTAATCGATATATGTCATGTCATTATATAGCAGTAAAGCAGCAAAATTATCATATGGTCATGGCCTTGTTTGAGAGTACCCTGGTCAACGAGGAATGATGAAGTAGGGCGGGTTTACCGAGCACCATTTGAACGTTGTCCAGATCAGAAAATATCTTATTCTGTCATGTGTTTAAGGTAGTTTTCGGAAACTAAGCGCGAAGTTTTCAATTTCTTCAATAGTTTAAAATACTACCGTTTTCACATGTTCAATCCGAACTTGTTAAAATTGAGGCTATTCTATGTCAGAAGTTATCAAATTTAGTTAACAAATGTACAAACGTCGCCATTCTATAGGACTTTCATTAAAGTGTCACACATGAGAATTAATCTCAAAATTCGCAAAAATATCGAAACAATTATTTGATGTTGATTTTGAACGTTGTTCGTTTGTGTTACCATTGCATCTCACAGCTCTCAAGATATGTCCTCGTGCCATTTAAGCCGGTCGCTACGTCATTTACCAGAAGTGATGTACATTGCTTCGAATTGAGCTAATTAAAATTCGAAATGCATTTCTAGATACACCGTATGACCGTGCATTATAAGTTTATTTTTTACATTTTAATAACATTTAATTAGCTGGAGATTACCGGGTAGGGAAAGTTATAAAAATTAGAGCCATAGTACTCAACTGAGAGCAAGGATGTGAAGTAAACAGATCGGAAAACTAGAAGTGTCAGAGTCGTTAAAACAGGCTTAATATCGTGCGGGCTTAACTTTTGTCTTCTGCTGATGAGGGTCGAGCTTAGGCAGCATAACTACGAATCGGTTGTCACGGTAAAGATGGACAAGTCTGTCTATACCAAGACACATGCTGATGAACTCAGGTGATTCGTACTTACGCTGCCTAAGCTCGACCCTCATCAGCAGAAGACAAAAGTTATGCCCGTACGATATTTTCAATGCAATGGCGAGCAAACTAATTTCTTGAAATACATTTTTAAAATCTGTGATTTAACGCCAAACATCGATCCTGAAATGATACTCACAGCAATTCCAACGTAAACATACTTTTTAATAATTGCTCTGCTGGTTACTATTCAGTGCTATTCATCGGAATCCATCAACAGCTGATTTGGTTTTGACAGAACAAAGTCACATTTGTAGCGAACTGATTACAAATGGTGACTTTGATTTCGATCACCTTCCAGTAACTTTTTCGCTTTCTCAAGAAGCAGTTTCCAATCCCATTAGCTCAGTTTTTAAGTATCACAAAACGAACTGGAAAAGGTTCGAAGATTATATTGAGAGTAATTTTAATCACGGTCATGATATTAAAATTTAACTAATTCTATAGTTGTTGCAAGAAAATTATCGGTAACACAGACAAAATTCTATACTCATATAATTGACAACAATCTTCAATTTCTGATTCGCTGAAAGAATGTTCGTAGACGTAAATATCAACGTTCTCGTGATCCTGCATTGAAATAAAACTATCAGGATCTGCAAAATGAAATTAGACGTACACACCTAGAAAAAATAGTGTAAATTTACGTCTCCTGACCCTGACATATACGAGCATCAAAAATGACTTAGTTTTACGTTTGATTTTAATTTTACATGACGTTGAATTTCGTAAATCATGTAGTTTTACTCCTCATACAGCGTTTGTTCTGAATGGTAGGAAGTGTAATTTTATGTCATTGCGCATGTAAAGTATATGTTTCATGTAAAATTAAATGGAACACGGTAATGTTCCGTCATTTCGTAAATTACGGTTTGTTGAATTGTGTCATGTTTGCAATTACGTCAACGATAAAATTCAGATTTTTTTGGTGTGTAGATTCACACTCTTAAGAAATGAAATTTTTACGAAACAGGTTGAACAAATTAAGCCATATTCCAAAACTTTCTGAAAACTTTCTAAGATCACTTAGAAACCATAGAAACACATTCCAATTTTGAAAGAAGGTGACCACATATTTTTTACAAATGGAGAAAAGCTTGAAAACTTGCTCAGCAGTTTGTGAGCGTTTAATTGCTTGTTAAGCTTATTAATGTATGTAATGGAACCAGTGTGGCTGAGGGAACAAACCAATTCAAATGACCTGGAAATTCGAAATATTCCATTCTTTTATTCTCTCCCTCATCATTCTATTAGATGTATATGAAGGGACTTCTTTCTGGGTTCAACTTCTTTTGCCGGACCTGAATATCAAATATAAACAGTAGTATGAAATTACGCTTGTTGTGTTTTTTTTAATTGTTTATTATTCTTCTGTCCTGCTCTTGTTTATGGTTTTTTTCTATTATTCATTTTTTATTAATCTTGTTTTCATCTTTTGCTGGTTTTGTTATATTTTTATTTCGTTCATATTTGAAATTATCAACTATTGCATTGTTTGAAATAAATCGGTTAAGTAGCTTTGGAATGGCAGTTAACACCGCATATCGTGTTTTTCCGTTCTACAAAAAGTTTCGTCACAGAGTCGCTTGTATAATGTAAAAAAGTTTTGATCAATCCGCTTGACTCAAATTATTTTTTACGCTGAAACCCTTACTGCAACTTCAATTTTTCATTTAATTCCAAGAAATTCCAAACACCATCATTTGACAGGTTTAAAGTCATTTCCAGTGAGTTTACAACAAAATTTGGTAGCGACAGTAAACAACTGTAAATTAGCAACATTTCAATCTTTTTGTCATTTCTGCAAACAATTCAAATAGTGTGATAATTTTTTATCTAAATTACACTACCATACACAAAATATTATTTTCCCACATTCAAAATGTCGTATAAGAGATCGGAATGTTACGGAAATGTTTTCGTAGAAGTGATAACATACAATCGTGTTTTAAATACTCTACAATTATTTTCCCTCGTAGAGCAAAAAGTACTTGAATTTGTTGATTCAATTTTTTATTTATGTATTTTTTATTGATATATAATTTGTCCAACCTTCATTCTTTTTTTTCTAAAATTTGTTTTATTTTAATTCATTGACTGACTAGACTAAATATGTTTTTTAAAGAGTTATAAATTTTTATTTGTTTATTATTTGCTGATTCTCTGTGCAATTTCACTTATTATGTACATTCTCGAATTATACGATCATCAAGCTCAAGCTTATGAAGATTTATTGAAAAAACTTCAATAAATTAACAACTCTAAGTTTATTCCAATCCGGCTCGTTCACTGGTATATTGTATTACACACAAAAGCGACAAAAAACTGGTACCCTTATGTTCGACCCCCGGTCCCGGATTTTCTCTCTACAGTCCTGCTCATATTTATGGCATTTTTCAACCGATTTGGACACTTTTGAATATTTTGGATTGAGAAACTAAAACTTGTAAATATGAATCGGATGAAGGCATCTGATTCTCGATAGTGCAGATTTCGGGAGGGATGTTCCAGCAGTAGGATATGATTTATAAATTGTAATAAAATTCTAGACATACAGGTATTAAAATAAATGAAATTGTCTCAAAAGTCTGTTATTTACGTTACGGCACCATACGGCAATGTCATCTCAGAACGACCAACACGGCCCCACGAACTATCTCCAGAATGTACGTTCGGGGGTCAAATCACCAAATGATACCAAAACCACAAGAAACAGTCCTCTGAAGTAATTCCAAGAATTTTGATACCCATATTGTCAATATCCTAGTGAACAGGTCCGTGTACAAGAAGAGTTACTTCCCAAGTAGCACGCTTTGTTATTGTATAGTATTTGTAACTCTCTTGGTAACAACTTTGTTTGTATGTTGTGCAACATGTTCCTAATGGCAGCAAAATAATGAAAACAATAGCTGTGCCATTTGTCAAGCACTCGGTAGTTGGACAGTTCTGTTTTAGGGTGGAATGACAAACAAAGAGGCATTTGCAACTTTTTAGACTGTTTGTGCAAGTTAGCAAAGTTTCTGATTAGTTTCACAACTGTTATTGATGTTTGCATACTTAACACTATTGGCCTGCTCTATAGTTACATTGTTGCACAATCAGTTTAAAAACCCGTGGAAATTATTTTCAAATATATCCAACAATAAAAAATATTGTGTAGCAGTTGTGCAACATTTAATACTTTCAACAAGTTGCAATTGCTACTTGGGTTAAGTTCGGTCGTTCTGGAAACAAGTCGTTGAAAGAACCAAGGAAAAAACCTTGCGAGGGTGGCTGGAAAGGGATGTTAGTCGAATTGGTCGGCTTCTCTAGATTGGTTCACGTTTCGACAAGTTTCTATATTTCTCGTTTTTAGAGTTTCCTCCTGCCTTGTGGAACCGATCAGCTCCAGAGTGCCACTATGTAACCGCCGTCGCCCTTACCACTACGCCTGCATAGAAGGAAACTGAAGCGAGAGCGACTCGAGGTCCGATGACTTTTGAAGGATTCCCCGCGGGTCCGAAGAATACCATCCGCCAATCCGGTACTCGACGACTTACTAGACTGAGGCGCAAATTTGTTTCGCTGATCCCCCTCCCCCCCCCCCCCCCCCCGTTCGAGCGAAAGTTGCAAGTTTTGCTCTTCTTTCCCTGTCTCTCCCCTGTCCTTGATACAACTGCTGCTACATTGATGCGGAAATAAGCCACCCTCTGAATATCTTGACCAAGCATAAGTTTTAGTTAAAAAATTCAAATTAGTATTCTGTATTCCTAGTTTTAAGATAGCTATAATTTTTACTCTTTATTGAAACTCTTGTCCTCCATCTTGTAAATAGAATTGAATCCCTAGTTTTAAGATTTCTGTGAAATTTCTCATAAATATTTGTTCCCCCTTTTGTGTACTAAACTATATTGTTAGTTTTAAGATAACCGTAAAATATTTCGTAAAATACTATTACTCCCCCTCTTGTATATCAAAGTGAATACCTTGTTTTAAGTTTTTTCATAAAAAAATCTTTTGGCCCTCTCTTGTATATTGAATCTTATTTCTAGTCTTAAGATAGCTGTAAATTTCCTTTTCCTTTGTAAAAAAAAATATTTCAACATTGTAACCTCCTAGTTTTAAGATATCCAAAATGTAAAAACAAAAGTATTTGGCACCGCCAAGCTAACGCATTTGTGCCTATCAAATAAACGAAATGAATAAAAAAAAAAAGTTTCTATATTGACAATAAATCGTAGTAGACCAGTTACACAGCAAAAGTCGGTCAGCGGGAGTTAACAAGGAAAACATGAAGTTGGAGAAAATCGAGATATCGTAGTCTGGAGAAATTTTACTCGCGAAAATCGGCATGAGTATACGGAGGAATACCGCCATCGAGGAACTCTCAACACCAGCTAGCAGATAAATAGGAACTTAAACAGCCAAGGACAACAAGAAACCCTACGAAGGCTGCTTTAAAGAGATGTAAATCATTAAGGTCGATATCTACGGAAAGGTTTGTGTCGCAACAGGTGACGAATTTGCAGCAATCCCGAGCAGTTCAGATATATCGCGAAGGCTGAACAGCTACCAAGGAAAAACAGGAACGATCAACACAAAATATAAAAAGCAAGAGTACAGTTTCTACTGAAGTAATACCTAACACTGGCCCCGGTTGGAAGAGGATTGCGAAGTACAGGACCTTTAGGTTTAGGCGGTAGGCCTAACTACTAAAATCAATCCGACACTACCACATACCAGCAGGCAGCGATGTCTGTCGAAGGTTTCTTTTCGATAAAAAACATTTACCCCATTTTTTAAGCCAAGTCGATTGATACACAAGACTGAGCCCTCCAGGTCTCTGCAAAAATCTTCGAAGTTTGAGGGATTGTATACCTTTCGTTTAGAAAAAACGTAAAAAAGTTAAAACCCTCCCCTTGAAAATTCTCTGCGCCCGGGCCTGCTAGCGAAATTCACAAATAGTATCCCAATACTGGAACAATCTTCCGGAAATCCGAATTCCTGGAAACTAGATGGATTCACGTAGTTCATTGTCAGAGCTTATAGGGGGTTATATACAAAGTTGAAACTAAAAAAATCGAATTTTTTTATTGAATATTCTGAAAATACATACCTTTGAAATATATGTGCGAAATTTCATCCAAATTGGCTAGCTTTTCAATTACTGTCGTTTGTAGCGCGCTGGTTCTTCCACGAATGAAGTTAACACCAAACTTTACACGCGATTATCTCGGGATAGAGTTTTTGTAAAAAAAACGGTACTGAACGTGATATCTCAAAAACTAGTCATCGGATTTCAAAAACTTTTTTTGATTGTTTGTATTTATTTTCTCGTATACTTGAACGCTTTCTTTTGAAGTAGAATACTTCTAACGTTTCAATATAGGGGACCGTTTCAAAAAATAGGCTTTGGCAGTCGCGTCAGATTTTGAACGTTAATAACTTCCATCATACTTAATAGAATGATTTGAGGTTTAAGGCAATTTTATCGTAAATATGTTTCGCAATGTATTATTAAAATTTGGAGTATGCATAACATGCATTAATACCGAAAATACTGCGTTTTAAAAAATCTTTCAAAAACTACCGAAAATGGTGAAAATTTTCAGCTCATCTCGGCCAGAGCCATCAATATGGTGCAGCAACCGAACACTTAAATGATGAAAAGTTTTAAATATAGGCCCGCTACAGATTTGTTTCTATCAACATTCGTATTTGGTTGCTTGGCGCGAACGGATGGCTGTACAATACCGAGAAATATTTGTGAGCTGTACACGACTGGTGGATGAATCAGTTTGTGTCGAAACGTGCTACTAGCAGAAGCCATCATTTTCATTTCTGATGAATGTAAGATAGCATACACACACGAAAAAACCGATTTCAAATCATCTGACTGAAGCTCGTTCGTGATTGGTTCCCGCTAATTTCATGAACCAAGCCGCAAATCTGGTCAGAAAGAATTGTCATTTCAGATGTCAACACCGGGAGAGAAGGTGATTAACTATTAACTACGATTAACGTTTCAAAATAAAAGCCCCATTTCAAAATTTCGGAAAAAACCGAAAATCGCGTTTTGAAAGTTTATAGCTTTCATTGTACTTAGCCAAAATACACAATGTTTTAACTAATCAGTCAGAAAAATAATCAGGAATCTTGTATAAGATTTGTACGTATGTATAACTTGCATGAATAAAGAAAAATTGATTTTCCGAAATCAATTATTATTTGCCAGTACTATTCGACTCGCGTATTTTAGTATTTCATTTCATAGTTAGCCAGGCCTTTTTTTGCGATGTTAAACCATGCAACGACTATAAGATATAAGGTTTGCTTGAATTTTTCGTCATTCGTTTACATCTACCTTATACCGGCGGCAGCAGCAGCATCACCAGGCCAACTACATGTGTGTGACATCGCCAGACCGGCAGGTAGGATTTTAATACGGTTGCCGGAAAGGAAAAACACCACGAGTACTGGCGCTTCCGGATCGTTTAAGGTGACGGTCGAGGATAAGAAACCGGCTGGTGATAAGAAGGCTGCAGCGAAAAAAACCCGAAGAAATCGACTACCACAGGAGAGAAGAAAAACCGCTGGTGTTAGAGGTAAAAACAGGCTGCAAAAGAAGGCCAACGCTGTCGCTGCAAAGACGGTAGCAGCTGGCAATAAACAGAAGGCCAAATCAACGAAGACTGTAGAGAACAAGCCAAAGAAGGCCGCGCACCTGCCAAGAAAGCAAGAAGTAACCTCGCGCGTCCGCAATGTTGCCAAAACAGTCCTTTTCAGGACTAAAAAAATCTACTTGTGAAGAATTATTAGTGCAAATTTTCCGTTAATGCTATTTCTCTCGTTTCTAGCCTGAGCAGCGCTCACTTATTCAAACTGTGATAATAATTAGCGGATTTTCCTCATCGCTAAACAAATTCTGTACTTTTCAGTTCCAATAAAAAAGACGAGCATGTAATATCCGACAACCGAAATGTTATGAAGTTTCAATTAAAAATTCTTGCAATATATTTAATTTGGTCCTGAAAAGGACCATTGGTTTGTTTAATCGTGGGAGGAAAATTCCGTTCACTTCCGATAGCGGCGAATTTCTCACAGGGTGACAGTTCCTGTTCCGTAGCATTTGGCTCCTCAACGTCACCAGGGGTTGAGGTACTTTCGCGAATGGTTTTCGTTGCTGGCTGCTTTCGGGCGGTCTGTTTGATACGGGCTATGGCGCGAAAATTTGTGCTATTCTGGTGTACAACGAATGATAAGAAAATCGACCGACCAATATTTAGTATAGTAGCGCGAATACGCACTACTATCACTCTCTTACTCGCTCGTTTTCGTGCCATGCACTTTTTTATTCCTTTCTGCTACTAATACTAGCATAACCTAAACGAATTGAGAACCGGAAAAATCTTAAATTCTTTATACGATATTATTTAACAAACTGATTTTAACAAAATAAATCTAAACACTTCATTTTAAACTTTTAAACGCACCAAATTAACTTCTAACTGAAGCGTTCGGGTGAAGTCATTTGAAATTTAATTAAAAATAAAAGGTTGCAAAAATTTAAAAAAATCCAATGATTGATCTAATGTTGCCAATCCTCTTTACGCAACTCTACCATTTAAAACTCTGACATTACCCGCCCATATTTTTTTAAAGCCAGAAATGAGAATTTTTTGGAAATTTGTGATCGATTAAATATCGGTTTTTGTTTTGCAAATAGAGAAAAAGATGGGTTGATAATATCAACGACGTTACCGAAATAAAGTAGTATACATTTTATGCTATTAATACGAATGCTGCAATTTTTACTAATTTCAGAAAGGTTTCATTTAAACAAGTTATTTCGGTGTTTCTAATGGAAATAGCGAAATAACGGTACATGTATATCCGATTCTCTGCTGTTGCCAAATGAATTGTTTCACTCTCATTAAATGCTCTTTTCAGGGTTACCATATGAGGATAAATATGTTCGAATATTTTAGGTTTCGATGTACGTGTACAGATATTTCGGTATTTCCATTAGAAATAACGAAATAGCTGGTTTTAATACAACCTATCAGAAGATAGTCAAAATTGTAGCATTCGTATTAACAAACTAAAGTGTATTGTACTTCACACCGGTTATGTCTCTGACATTACCCACCCATCTTTTTTAAAATAAGATTCGATTCCTTGCAATGAATTTTTATTTAAAATTTTGAGCACAACAAAACTAAATTTGTTAGTCAACATGTTTTTAAGCAAGAAAAAAAAATTATTGGAAAACTGATCCATTCAAGTACACCACAATACATATTTCTTCAATAATCTTTTTGGTTTTTGGACTTCAGCCGAGTGGTTCGGCTTGGAGAGCGTTCACCGCAAACCTCTACTAAAACACGCTTCGGGGGATGGGCCATAACTCCGACAACCCTAAATATTTTGATTAAATTCAACTTGTTTTTTCTATCTTCGATAGTGATACCAACGAGCTGTTTTTCGCTTTTCCAAAAAAAAAATTTAAACACTTTAAAACAATCATGAACCTAGCTCACTTTTTCGCCAAGACTTTGTATATAACCCCGTTAATAGTAAATGAGTTCCTGACATCCAAATGACTCGTGTCCAAATTAGTAAAAAATGCCATAGCTATGAGCACTTCATTTTTGCGGCTACCCGGATACCCTTGTCGGCCTAATATCGACTAGAAATATTCAGTAACCCATCCTCAGGCCCTCGTTTCCCGCATCATCAACTTTATTCCTCTAAAACTTATACTTCGTGAAATTCTTCACTAAATACCGATTTCCTGCTCTTTCTCAAGAACACGGAAATTAATTTGATTGAAATCTGAAAAGGTACCTGGGTATTCTGTCGGACACATAACGGTTAAGCAGAGACAATGATCTGAATTATTATCGTACTATCTTGATTTTTACTAGAGCTATTTTAATTACTTCTTATGGCTTCAAGAAAAGATAAACCTGCCGTGAAAGGTACATATTCAAAATGAAAATCTGGTGTGGCACCATCCAAAATTGGTACCAAATGAGTTGCCGAAGTTCTGTCCACTTTTTTATTTTTTTCCACGACATAAAAACATTCGCTTCGTAAAAGTGAACCTCCTCGGTGAACCCTCAGAAAACTTTTGCATCTTCCGACTTCACATGCCAGCCACGTATGGCCACAGTAATTCCCGTGTTCGTGCATGGAACCACCGGTACTACCGGGAAGCAAGAGAAGCGAACAAAAAATCTTTGACGATTTCACGAAAACGCCTCTGCTGCTACTGATGGGCAATAATAATTTTCCACAGACTAATATTCTTAAACTTTACGAGTGAAAGCATAACACGCGTTTTCCGCCTCCTCCCGAGACTTTATTACACGTTGGCTCGTTTAGGGGTCACGGAAAACCGTTTCCCGACCACCCCCCAAGTCAGCGGCTACATATGCGGAAATTGCGATGCCCTTCATGGCAGAGTACACCGGTCAACAGAACGGGGGTGGAAGTATTGTGGGAAACTTCTTCTCCTCCTCGTTCTTGACCGGCAAGACTAAATTCACAGGAGCGGAAAAAGCAACATAAATGTTCACATTTTCAACGAGCATACAAGTGGAAGGAAATAAATTACTTATGTTTGAATGGGAATAAAATGGAAAACTTACAGTGAGTGGAGAATTATTGCACTATTATTACACACTTATTTTTTATCTCCTTTTCTCGCGCCGTGCAGCACACTTGTTTTTTCTTCTGATTTTTCGTCTGCCTTTGCAATGAAAGGACTAATAAAACGCATACATTTTCCACTTCTCCTCACATCACTCGGAAGCGCTTTCGCTTATGATTTGTAATTTCTTTTATCTGCTTTATTTGCTTCACACTGTGCTCCTTCTACTGCCCCACCATATGGCACACTTTCTCGAAAGCACTTTTGAAGCCTGATTTCTCGAACCTTTCACACGACTCGGGGAAATCACACTCCACACATACACATCCCAAAAACTTCGACTCGACGTTATTATTTATGAGCTGTTTTTATTATTATATTTCTGAACTCATTAATATTTTCCACCACACTTAGTAATATGAGAGCACACAACGTTTCCTCCTTTTTGCCTTTCACACTGGACCTCGAAGCTCTGATCACCGTCTGCAACAAAACACCATTTCTTCCACTCACACTCACAGGCCCTGAACTTGGAGGTGTTTCTCTCAAATGATATTGTTATTGCAACTATTATTAGAAATTATTACGCCAGAGCACGATTTTCGGATATTACTCTCGAGTCATGCCGTTTTGGTCGAACGGGAAAGAAGAGGGCTCCGGCTTTATTTTGCACCGAGCGTGTTCGAAATTGAGGCGGAAATTTCAAATTCTGTCGGTCTCGACGTGGCCACCGAATACTATCACAGTCCCACTATATCACACTTTTCCTTCAGCAAATTCCTTAGTTTCACAGACACAACGCGTTCGTCGAACTTTTTTTTTCTTTTTACCCTTTTCTACCCGAAAGCTAAACTTTATGACGATGGAAGTGGACTAGAATCGAGATCTACCATTCAAATGCCGAAATTTTCAATCGGGTCTGGTTCCACTTTTGTTCAATTCTTTCCTTCTTCGTTTGATAGATGAGCAACACAATAAAACTTTCACCGGGCGAAACTCGATTACACGTGCGATTTCGGCTCTTTCGTCCCCTCTCGGGATCGGAACCTCTCAATCAACTTTATCGGGACTACAAACCAACTCAATCTTTTTTCACTTTATTTCTGATTCGGATATGCAGCCTGTTTCTTCCTTTCCTGGCAAAACTTTGGTTCAAGAAAGTGCACTCAACACAAAAACTTTAAATTAAATTTGTTTTCCCACGTGTACTTCTTCGTCGGGTTGAGTCACTTTTTTTTTCTCTGTCCACGATAGAATTTTATATTTCACCAAATTAGGAAAACAGGACGAAAAAATCAATTTTCACATCTAAACTTTCAATGCCCTTCGTTTCGCATCGCGGAAAAGTGCTGCTTTAAGGTTGCATACACTCACACAAACAGGCACCGACGTCGGAACGAAACGAATCAGATCGTAGTCAGTGCCGTTCCTTCGAAAGCAGATAACCGTCGTAACAGGTGGTATATTTCTGTCGAGTTTCAGCGGAAACTTTTCGATGGTTAATCGAAGAAAAACAGATCAATACACTTTTCAACACCGAAAACAGATAAATTGTGGTTAGGCACTTTTTTTGATGTGATTTCTTGGGGGATTGTGTTACGTGTTTTTGTTTTTGTTGTTGTTGTTGCTTGTTGTGGTATCGGATTTTGATAACGCGATGGGCGTCGCGATGCGAATCCGTTGAACTGATCAGGAAATACGAAGTACACACGCTCAATAGACCGAGTTCCGGTGAACTACACTGAGAACGGAAAAACACAACAATAACGACGTGCGTGCGTGACCGACACTGAAATCGGCGGAATGTGCTACAAGCTTGGCACCCACTCACGTTCTACTACTTGCTACCAGGGCTTTGGATTGTGGACTACCGCTACACTGCAATGGACAGGATATGCAAGGCTGGCTGCTGCAGTTGCATCCTCGTCCACGTCCCGTGTCACTCGGAAAGCCGGCGAGAGCGGTTTCAATTCCGTTCACACACAGCCTACGAAACCGGTCTGGATCAGATGGTTAGCAACTGCTCCAGCAACGAGACACACTTCTGCTTCAACTGTTTGTCCAAAATCTGGACTTCTCTCACTTTACGCCGTATACAAACGGGCTTTAAGTTTGTACTGATAACACACTAGATAACAACAGAGTCCCGTGTCGATCGATGTCCTCTTTAATTAAACTTGATTTGAGTGTTCACTTCCCGATAACTCTAAACATTAGCTGATATTTTTGTGAGTCTTCTTGTTCCAAGAATTTTGTTGATTTCTTTCGAAACTTAAACTTTATCGCGTAAGGTAGATCCCTGTAATATTTTCTCTTTACTGTTTCGAACATTTAAATTTATCCTTAACGTGTAGTTTGTTTTCGTCTCCGGCCTCTTTTCTTAAGAAGCCGTTCCGTGAAACTTTCCTCTTGTCTCGAAAGCTTTGAGCTTCTCTGTTCTGTGTACCGTTTGTTTTACCGGACAAATAACAAACTTATGAAAACAACTAAACACGTAGACGACAACAACGACACAACGATCACGACGACGACGACGACGACGACAACGATGACGATAACACACCCGTATCCTTGTTCCACGTTTCTTGCTCTGAATTCAAAACAGTTCCAACCGGAACCGTGAACCTCGCGGGAAGACTCTCAGAACAGCCTTCTTCGGTTTTCCCGTGTCACCTGTCATCCTACGAGTCTCTCAAACATTCGCACTCTCCCTCTCAGACTAAAGTCCTCTCCCCAGCGAATGCTTTGCACCGAGATGCCGTATGCTGTCAGTTTTCAGGAATTACCGACCGCGTTACTGCTCTTACTACTACTACTACCACTACAATCATAACCGGTGTTACTGTCCTGATAACCACGAATCGTTTCATCCAATCAAGTTCTGAAAGCTACACACGAGTAGAAGCATTTCCTTTCGTTTCGTCCTACTCTAAACATACAACATACAACGGTCCTGGGACTTTATCTGAACAGCAACTTAACCAAACAGCCAACATCAAAACAACAGATTGCAGTGTGTGAATATATGAAGAATTAAACTGGATTCAGCGGCTTGTGCCAAAGAACTATTCGTCTATCCGTCGATGATCTAATGTTTGTATGATTCCATCCGTGACGTCATCGTTTGGCTGTACCTGTGTCTATTCACTAAACCCCCTCAACTCAGAGAGTAACTCACCTTCTCCAACCGAAAAGCACAGCATCATTTCGTGAACGACTCGCTATCACCACGCAAGCGTTTTACTCCACCACTCACCGAACTCAGCTGCAACAACTGCTGTGCTACTCTGTAACGCCACCCATCCACCCACAATCGTCTGCCCGCGTGAGAGAGAAAAACACGCCACTGCTCTCTGCTATTCTTCCGCACCACCGAACCAGCTCTCGAGAGAAAGTGGGAGGAGGTACATAAGCCCAGCCAGAATCGCTTTTCCTAACCAAATCCCTACGCGTATATACAGTCGATTACACTCTTCTCCAAACCTCCCACTTCCCCACTGGCACTGGTGGCAAATTTTCAAGAGCGAAAAACGCGTCCCCGTTCACATTCACGCCGCACATACCTGCACACAAAACGTCCTGACAAGTTCATTTTTCTTGATTTTAATCGCTCATTTTTGGTTTATCTTGGATTGTGTCCTCGTGCGCGTCCACATTTCCTTTTTGCCGCAGGGTAAGGTGGAAAGTGGGCTATGCCGCCTATTTAACATCATCCTCTCTCGCTCACATCTTTAAAATTTTCCCAACCGAGAACTGTGTGAGTGTTGGCTGCTGCCTCTGTAGTCACACTATCCGGGGGCTAAGAATAGGGAAAAGCGTGCATATTTAAAGAAGACAAAACGGTATAAATATTGCTTTTATTGATCGTTCCAACGATATCAATCTTCTTGGGGTTTCCTTTGCCCCCTCGTCTCGCTCGGTCCGACTGTCGTACCCACAAGCGTGAGTTGGGCGACGTAAAATATAGTCACCCCTCAGGGCAATGCCTTCTAGTAGCCCCACGAGGAAAGGAGGCAAACTCATTTTCTTTTCATTCATGATGACGATGATGGGTGGCCGGCCGGCCGGTCGATGGATAGTGCCCGGGTTTTTGTTTTGCTTATTCTTCTTCTATTCGACTCTTCTTCCTTTCTACGCATCTTCACTTGCCACCACCGGATGGCGGTGACTTCGGTTTGGATCAAGGGTGTATTCTGAAAATGTGGGTAGGAACAATGCCTCCGTCAAGATGATGATGATGAGGCTGACGATGATGGAAGAAGGTTGACACGTGGCACCGAGGGAATTGAGTACAACGCCTAATACGAAGGAGAAATTTGGATTGTCGGTTATCGGTCGACGGGTGTGCGCAAAATGATTTTCAAAGCCCGATAATTCATATCAATTGATTGGGGTTCAAAGGTTAGATGTATTGCTATGTAATGTCGAGGAGAAATCAAAGAATAATAGCAATAATGAATTCTTTAAACAAAGTGTCACGAACTTTTTATGGTACGAAAACAGAGGCGTGACAGAAGTTCAAGATCTTACTGTAGGGTAAAGTAAGTATAGATGAACCACGGGGATTGGTGATGGATGATGGATGATTATCACCTTAGATTTTATTTATTTATTCACCTATTTATTTATTTATTTATTTATTTATTTTTTTATTTATTTATTTATTTTTTTATTTTTTTATTTTTTTATCTATTTATTTAATTATTTATTTTTTTTTTTATTTATTTATTTATTTGACCTAAAAAGTATTCCACATCAAATTGCATCACGGAAAAAGCGCTGTGGAAAATAACCCATTGGGTATTTTTTTAAAATTTGGATAGAAGTAGTTTAGAGTGTATTGTTTACACTGTATTTTTATCGCTGTCAGTTTTTCTCAAATTGGAAGAAATGGTGCCATTCGAAAAGCAACTTCGCGAATTGATTTTGCGCAAGCACCTGGAAAATCCTCAGCTTTCTCATCGGGATTTCGGAAAACAACTCGGAATCGTGCAGTCAACAGTGATACATGTGATTGAATGGTACTACCAAACTCTGAGCATTGAACGGAAAGAGAAATGCGGTCTGAATGAATGTTTCTTTTGGTGATAAGGATCACAAGCATGTAGTGAGAGCGTTTAAGGGGAATATCAATGCTTCGGTCACGGATGTGGCCAAAAAGTTGAATCTATCCAAGTCATTCGTTCAGAAAGTCAAGGACCGGAAGGAATTGCATACGTACAAAGTGCAGAAGACTCCAAATCGTTTTGAACGGCAAAATACGGTAAGAAAGTCACGGGCCCGGAAACTGTACACTCAGATGCTGACGAAGGCTCATGGTCTCATCATGGATGATGAAACTTTAGTCAAGGCGGACTTTCGGTAGGTACCCGAGCAAAGTTCAACATCAAAATTACAGCAAATAGACAACATATTTTGATATCAAGCATCAAATTAAAATCTTATTTTGATATCAGTTTAAACTTTTTCAGATATGACATCATAATTTCCATATCAACATTAGACTAGGGCTAATAAGATTTGTAAACAAACTTTTGTTTTGCTGATTTCTCTTAATTTGTTATATTTTCAACCCAGAAGACATTTGAAATTGATTCTACCACGGTTAAAGATGTTGATTCATGTGTATCTTTCATGAATTTCGACTCGACAGCGGAGTAATGAGCGAAATAAGTTTGTTTATAAAAATCTCATTAGCCCTTTTGAAGAATTGATATTGATTTGATCTCATTTTAATGTGCTTACATTTTTAGAAGAAAATGTTTGTTTCTATTTCTTTGACAAACATCAAATTGATTACTTATTTTGTTATCAATGAAATATTTCACCATCTAAATCTTTTTGCCTTTCTCATATAAAGAAAGGCTATGCAATCACTGTAAAAATCGACTTTTTAACCGAAGCCCGGAGAGCCGAGTGTCATACACCATTCGATTCAGTTCGTCGAGATCGGCAAATGTCTGTGTGTGTGTATGTAGGTGTGTGTATGTGTATGTGTTTGTGTGTGTGTCATTTAAACTCACACAATTTTCTCAGAAATGGCTGAACCGATTTTCGCAAACTTAGTTTCATCTGAAAGGTATAACGCTCCCATAAGCTGCTATTGAATTTTTAGTTGAATCGACTTCCGGTTCCGGAGTTACGGGTTGAAGAGTGCGGTCACACAGCAAATTCCCATATAAACTGGTACCACCATTATGTTCAAATGATGTAAAACATATTAAAATTGATGTAACATTACTCTAGTTTGCGGGTCTAGATCACTAATGATCAATCAAAGCGGCTTTGACCACATTGGCCACCTATGACGGTTCATGACGCCCCCGGGGAGCCCGCCAAGTTCCTAAGCTAATATTACACCCATTCCACAACGAATTCTCTACCGATTTTTACAAACTTGATTTCAAATGAAAGATACAGTAATACCATTGACTGCTGCTGAATTTCATTCGGTTCTGACTCTTGCTTCCGGAGTTACAGGGGTGTTAGTAAGGATACACTGGAATTTCCCATATAAATCGGTACAATCGTAATACCTCAGAGGCTAAAAACTATTGAAATGGTCACCAAATTACTTCTAATCGCAGATCTAGATCACTAATTGCCAATCAAACATTCTTTGAATATATTGTCCACTATCGACGATTCCGGTAGTCCGGAATTCCGGGCATATTCCACAATTAAAGTCACATCGGTTCTTCGGTGATGACTGAACCGATTTTCTCAAACCAAGTCTCAAATGGAAGGCAAAATATGCAGTTGAGTATTCCGTCGCCGCACTACCCCCCCCCCCACCGCCTTGCCCTTACACCTCCTTCCTTCATCACTCTCCTCCCCTTGGACCACCCTCACGCCCGCATTTCCTTCATCCACCCCGTATACCGAAATAAGATGAAGGATTTCTGACGCATCCTCCACTCCCACTCTATTAACCCCCCATTCCCTCCACTTTCAAACCAATTCCACCAACATTTCAAAATATAATCACATGAAGATAACATTGAACTCATGCTGATTAAGCTAATTAAATATTATTCTTTTGCCTTTCTCATATAGAAAGGTTATGCAATTGCTCCAAAAAGCGACTTTCTATCCGAGGTCCGGAGGGCCGAGTCTTATAACATTTGACTCAGTTCGCCGAGATCGCAAAATATCTGTAATCCCTATTACATCACAACATCAAGTTTAGTTCTCAATTTGTTATCAGACTCTGCTCAGGTACCGTAAACCGGGGTGACATTGATCACTTTTCGAAGTAATCATTACATATTTTTAGACGCAACACATTTTTTTCAAGTTTAATATTTTTAAACCATGTGCTGATGTAAGGAGAACAAAATTGATGGTTTTACCTAAAATTGTCCGCTTTCAGCTATTTTTTCAAAAATTATTTCAAGTTAAAGTCCGTTTTCGTGTTCCGGGGTGACTTTGATAACCTGCATGGTCACCCACATTAAGTTATTGATGTCAATGTTTTTCATTCAAATATTTGTTTAAACTAATTCTGGTAAGATACTCATTGTTAAATAGTTGTTAATTGGTATTACACAAAGTATTTAAATGTACTTAAAATTCGAGTAACCAATATTCGTATAATTTGTGTCCAACTAGAATAAAAGATTCTGAAAACCTTTAAAACTGCTAAAATTGTTTTATTTCAGTGCTTTATCAATGTACAAAAAGTTTCATTCATTTTAACAGTTGGAATATTGAACAATAAAAAAAATGTTGTGAATTTTAGATTAACAGTTATGTGCCCAACAAAAAAAAACACCTTTAACAGGCCAACGACGGTACCCGGGTACCCACAAATTGAAATGCTCATAACTATGGCTTCCTTTAACCGATTTGGACACTTTTAGATATTTTGGATTCAGGAACTCGTCCACTTTTTGAATAGAACCGGAATAATGGATCTGGTTTTTGATAATCCGGATTTTCCGGAGTAATGTTCCAGTACTTGGATATGATTTGTAAATTTTAATAATGTACTAGCAATATGAGAATCAAAACTCTTCAAATTGTCTCGGAAGTCTATTTTTTATTGTTAGGGTCCCTATGGCAATTTGAAAAATGGAATTGGAATGGAATGGCCACTCACGGCCCCACGGGAACCTGCTCCGGAATATCCGTTCCGGGGTCAAATCACCAAATGGTTCCAAAACCACGAGATACAGCCTACTGATGCAATTCCAAGAATTTTGATGCCAATATTGCTAGTATTCCATTGAAGTTCGCAAATAGTACTCCTGCACAGGAACCTGCTTCCGGAAACCCGGATTCCCGGGAACCGAATGAAGTAACCCGATTCATTTTTACCAAGTCCAAAAGTAGATGAGTTCCTGAATCCAAAACGGCCAAAAGTATCGAAATCGGTTGGATATTACCTTAGTTATGGGCATTTTAGTTTTGTGGGTACCCGGGTACCCACGTCGGCCTGTTACGTAGTAAAGAATTTCAGGAGCCCCTCCTCACTCCCACCCTTACTATATCAAAAATATTATTAACACAAAAGCTTGAGTTAGTGAAGTTCTAGGATGTCACAAAGTTTCAATTTCCAGCTATGGATAAAACATAGGAATTTCATTAATTGAAACTTAAAAAGGTACCCGGGTACCGCGTCGGACACACAACGGTTAAAATAATTTCAAATAATTGCCAACTAGTTTTACAAAAAAATGTATTTAAAATAAACAATCTCTTAAAACTAAATTTGGCATATCCAGAAAGGAAAATAAAAACTCGCTTGTAATTTATTACTTTTGCTCAAATCTGAGATTTATTTGTTTTATAAAACATAGACACTTTACGAAGCTTCGTAAAAATAAGGTAAAGTCAAATATCGGTTTTTTGAAGTTTTTGTACCCCAAAACCGAACAATATACTCAAAAAGTATAACAAATCAGTATTTTATATGTTTAAAATAAAAATCATTCTAAATTAAAATTATTCGGTCGACTTTTCTGGTTTAATAAGCGATCTACGAAAAAAGTTTCGAGTGATCAAAGTCACCCCGATGATCAAAGTCACCCCGGTTTACGGTACTGTTCTTCACCGCCCAGCACAAGTTTGACATTTCGGAAGAAGTAAGGAAGCAGAAACTTTCAAAGTTTACTAATAAGTACATGATTTAGCAAGCGATATGCTCATGTGGTAAACGGAGTGCGCCGTTCATGACTAGCGGCATCTACCTCAATGAGTGTCTACAAAACCGTCTGCTTCCACTATTGAAGCAACGCGAGGACCCTACGGTATTCTGACCAGATCTAGCTTCGAGTCACTATTCAAATGTTGTCCTGGAGTGGTACGAAACCAATGGGGTCACTTTCGTACCCAAGGACATGAATCCTCCTTCCCGTTCGCGAGTGGACTGTAACTTGGCTGAATATAGGCAAACTGACGAACTCCGCGAATTTCCACCACGTAATTCGGAAACCGGATAGAAACACCTGCGTTAAGTTTTAATATTGTATTTTCGTCTTATTACATAATTTACTCTTTGCTTAAATTCACTTGACACAAATAGTTTATCTTCGACTACATGTCTTGACACGACGAAATCACGATACCCAATGCGCTTCATCCTCCAACATAGGTACCACTTTTCTCCCCTTCGCGCGCTTCGTTTTTTTACGCTGATGTGAAGCAGTGGCGCGTGTTGCAATCTTATTTGGTTTCTAGACAGGCTGTGTCTCGAATCAATCCATCCGATACAGAATAAGTTTTTTCTACACTTCCCAGTTTCCAATGCTGCGGCGGTAAGTTGTCATCTCGAATTATTACCACCATTCCAGCCTTGATATTCTCTTTCCTCTTGTCCCATTTTTGTAGTATCTACATCACCTGTAGATATTCTAGGGACCAGCGCTTCTTCACGCAAACGCTGGACATACTGCCACCTGTAAAGCCGATTAACAGGAATTCCATCGTAGCATGGCTCCGGAATTAGAGGTGTGCGCCGATGCATTTTTAATCGGCGGCGGCGTAAGCGACATATTTGGCCGGCGGCGGCGTTGGCGGCGTCACGCCGTTGGACCCTATCGGCGGCGGCGCGCCGGCGTGTGGCGACGAAACAAATATTGACACCTATGTAACTAAAAAAATCTTGGCAGTACAATTCCTTTCCCAAATTTTCGGGTTCTATTGTATGAGGCACATACAAACAGACGTTACAGCTTGAAGAAAATTCTAAAACAATCATCGCCCACAATGTACTAGCGACATCTGTTGAACACATTGCACAAAATGTAATTCTCGCAACCACATCATTTTTTTTTAACTGATGCTCTAATAGTGCCCACCCTGCTTGCGAAATGCAAGATAATAAATCAAAGGTGGAACTATTTTTACAGTTGTAAAATTTGAAGAACGGAATAGAAAAATTGTCGATGTCGCATACTACGACTTCGCATGAAATAATGATTGCAATTGACAAATTTGAAGAATGCAGAGTAACGACTGTATTTCAATGACCCATAATAATTATTTATTGTTCTATATTTGGGAAATTAAGCAAAAAGTTTTTATTTTGTTTGAGGAAACTAATTCTTGTTGTCGTTTCATTGTTTTTTGTTTCAATTTAGTCTTCTTTACCGTCGCTCCCGCAGATACCAGGTACCCTAACAAGAGGTGGCAATACTGGCATTACTGCGCAGAAATATCACTTTTAATTATCGTGTAAGGACACCTTTCAAGGTAGACACATCCCAGTTAAGCTCAGCCGGAAATGAACCGAAATCCTGGCTGGTTCCAGTTCGTATTCCTGCTACAGTGACACATCCGATTCTAGTTAGAATCGGTTGTGCCACTGGATCACGTGTACGAACTGGAACAAGCCAGATTTCCAGTTCAATTCCGGCTGAACTTTGCTGGGATTACTTCATTTTACAGTCTGGCGTTTACTTTTACTTCTTGTAAGTACAAAATCGCCGCGATGATAAGGCATATTCGATTCCATGGCACTACACTTTCTTTCAACGTAAGATTTGCTTATATCTTGAATGCAAAGTATGCTCGATGTGCTGGAATCATACAGATCTGCACCCTGACGAAACCTAAATATACAGTTACTATCATTCATAATAATTCCACGACTTGATGTTTTAGCTCCTGTTGGGTTGAAGCTGATCTGAGCGTATCTCTAGTTTTCGTTGCACCTGCACACCGCCAATTTCTCCAGCAGTTCCGGGGATCTTCAAATTCTAATCCATTGCATACATCTATTCAGATTCGATACACCGAATCAATTAATTTACTAACATCCTATTATGTGCTTACTCACAGATCGGCATCGTGTTGTAACTTAAGACATGGTTGTGAACAACTCCCGCCTTGCTCACTTCGACAAGAATGAGTTTCACATTTTCAGCCCATTTTGTTTTGGTTTGCATGAGATGAAAAAGACGCTAACGTTTTCGGAAGGGTGCAGAAACTAAGTAACGCATTTAGCTCTGTGTCAAAATCTTTTCACTAACGCCAAGCTCGCTGATATGGCGCATTTTTGTAATTTAAATCGACCGTTTTACCTACGAGTGATGAAAATTCATCTCGTGTTACGTCCTCTTTGTCTGTGATACCGGGCTAATGCAACTGCCACTAAAAATCTTTCCTGAGTGGGGCTAGATGACACGATTAATAATTTATGCGATCAGAAATATTACCCTCTGCATCACCACATCAGTGCACCAACGTCGCTAAAAATCAAGATCACTCTGCCCAACTATTCTTCAAGAATAAAAATTCAAAATAGGTCACGATTCAATCAATGATAAATAAACCTCGTATTGAAAATAATTTTTGTGTTTTTACAAAACTAGTTCACGCAAAAAAAAGATTACATTATATTCAAATGTTTAGTAGGGTGTTGTACCTGAATATGTTTAATATTTTTATGATTCTAGTTCATAACTTGATTATACATTGATTTATATTAACTTTATTGACTAAAAAAGTCAAGAATTGAACGATTGTGCAACTATTTTCGTAAATTCTCGTCGCGTTATCTTGATATTTTAGTCTTGAGCTTACCGTCGGATTTTTTACACAGAGTCACGCGTCTTATAGTTTCTTTAATTATTTCACGGACATGAATTGTGGCTAGGTAATGTATTTTTGGTGCTCAGCGCAGTTTCATTTATTTTCGAAATTACACTGAATCTTAACAAAAGAATAACAGGGTTACAGGCAGGGATGCCATTATGCCAGATTTATCTGGCACTGTCAGAGGTTTTGGCAGCTTTCAGACAAAAAGACAAATCTCTCATTCTGCCAGATTTTTAAGTTTTGGAAGCGGCTACATACACATTTTGGAAATTTGGGTAAAAATGTCCCAAATTTTACAAAAATCGATTGATGCACATTCTACGAAAACTATAATATATGCCAAATTTCGATGACTATGAGGTCGTTTTCAAGTGCCAGATTTTGCCAGATATTTTTAATTGAACTGCCAGATTTTCTTTGAAAAATAGTGGCAACCCTGGTTACAGGTCCTAGTAGTTTCCTTGTATCTAATACTCGCGCCTATGAGACTGGTTGCTAGCAGTTGTACACAATAGCTCACATAGAAATTTCAAAACCAAAGAGTAGAGCGAATAATCCATGAGTAATAGTCTGAATTCTTTGTAATTGTTTACGTAAGTATATTAAGATTATGTGAATTTTTATTACTTTATGAACTATATCATGAACAGTTTCACGAGCTCGACTGTTGAATCGTGTCTAACATATAAGGAATCAACTATATCTTGAAAGTGGATGTGTTTTTTTTGAATTTGTGGACGAATGGTGAATTGAAACTTATATGCTCGCAATCATAACAAGTTGACAAAGCAATATATTCCGAGTGTCGTGTAATGATTTACGAGAAAATATCAAGACTTTGTTAACTTAGTGATCTAATTCACAACCACTAATACCAAATAAAGATCAATATGTGATAAATCATGAATCAGTTAACGTCGTATATTCGGACCATAGACAATGTTTATAGATTTGTGGATAAAATTATGAGCTAATGATTTTCGAGTTCGCGAATTGTCGGCGTGAGAAAAAAGCGTCGGCGGCGCGCCGCCGGTCTACCTTTCGGCGTCGGCGTTTGTTGAAATTTACCGGCGGCGGCGGCGCACAGGTCTATCCGGAATAGCAATCAAAGGTCTGTCGATCATGAAATGTTCCGGAGTTAAGGGTTCAAGCAGAGAAATGTCGAAAATTCAGGCAATGTAAGTAGAATTCACAGCAAATTCCTCTTCAAGATTTTCTTCATGCTTTTAACACCTGCCTCCCAAATTCAAATTGGTGCATTTTGAGGAATCATCTTCCATTCAATCTGTCGGGATTGATAGAGATCGTATATCTTTAAATTGGTTGTTCGATCTTCAAAAGGTGGTGCAGTTCTATCAAGTCGTTGCGGGCTCCAATAAAGCTTGTCCCGCTATCGGAAAATATTTGCTCAGGGACACCACTACGAGAACAGCACCGAAATGAGCAAGCTATCAAATCATAATGAGTATCAAACCAAAATATAATCAATGCAATCCTCTGACATATCAACTCGACATCAGTTTATTCAGTCTGTAACGTAACTTCTGTTGATAGAAGTCAAGGCAAAGGGATACAGTATGTTTTATTTCATCGTTACTATTATGCGTAGGACATTGTGTAAATGTTTTGAAATAATTCATCTGAACATTCCAACTCGACAATATTTCAGTTTGAATTTCTACATATTATACATTAGGCCATTACAAATCTTTTTTAAAAATTATGTCCCTTCAAAATTGCTGGAAAAAATCAGGGGGCAAATATTTTTTTTTAATAACCTCAATTAAAAAAATTGTCACTTTTTATAAAAAACAATAGCTTTCATAGAGTTTTGCTTTTCTTCATTGAAAACTATTCTAGTAGTTTTGGAAATTGCATGATTTTTTTTATTTTGACCAAGAATGGTCAATATGGTAGATAGGACGTCCGAATAAAATCGTCGATCCAGTAACGAAACGTTTACTGTTCGCGGAAGGAAGGAGCCGTTTGTGAATTCTCAAACAAACATCTCATGGCAAGGCTAACAGACCGACTTCTGAATCGATCCCATTTTAAACGCAACAGTCGATAGAGATCGGTAGTTGCACTCTAAAATAATTTCTATAAGGAAACAATCTTAATTCATATAAGACTCCTGGCGATTTATTTGTGGTTTAATATTCAATATGCATGAGATTTACCGAAAGGCTTTTAAAATTTAAAGATTTAATATGGGATCGCAGTGTTCATACCGTATTTCCGCACCCATATGTGCGATTCGTATGAACTTCACCAAATCAAAGTCTGCTACTAAACCTTCTATTTAAGACTAAGCTTGTGAAAATTGTGAATTAGCCGTTTTCCAAGGAGAGCCGGGAATCCATTATCCATGTTAATGTTTGTGGCCTTGGAGTGACAGGAAAGATGAAAAGTGTGCGAGGATATACCCACAGCGACCATCAAGCGATATGGTACAGCATTGGTAACCGGACTCGGTTTGAATAACGAGTGAAAGTGAAAAACAGCGATCTTTCACAAGGACGTGTTCGTCGAAGAATTTAAATTTGGGGGCATCCTCTTCAACCTAAATGCGAACGAGTTAATGGTAGTACTAACAAGGGCGTGTAATGCGACCATACCGAGAAATGGGAGACCGAGAAACGGTCGTCGGCTGTAATACGACGATTACTGATTTACGTATAAGTTATTACGACCTTGAAGAAGAAGTTAGAGTGCTCGTAGTGACACCGAAAGAAGAAGAAAGAAAGCTTGAATTGATAAGCTTTGCCACAAAGCCAACGCGAATTCTCGAGGAGACGACTACAAAGTTATGCCAAAAAAAGATAAAAGGCCCAGCTGCACCACCTGAAAGGTGTCCGGAGAAGCTAGAGGTTACCATCGAAAGGTTTTCGCCGCAACTTGAACCAATCTTCGCCGTACAGTGAGGAGGATCATGAAAAAGAAGCTCGAATTACTGACAAGCAGCTGATCGAGATGGCGAAAGCCATGAGTGGAAGGACCCAGTACCAGCCTCTCATATTTCGCTGAAAAAAGCGATATGTGAGATCTTCCAGCATGTAGGTCAATATGTCTCTTGGTACTGATAGAGAGAGTAATCCTGAACAAGCTAAGTAAGTACTAAGTACACGGACCGTGAGAACGGCTTGTCATGCAATTCGACTTCGTTATAGGCAGGTCTACAGTGAATTCTACCCGAACGGTTGTGGGAGCTGTGATGACAACAGAGAAAAGGATATTGCTATTGCGTGGTTACCTTAGACGTGAAGAATGCTTCAATAGTACTAGCTAGGAAGCAATCGCCCATTCGTTGTACAGCATGAGCAACTCTGCAGGATATTACAGAGCTACTTTCAGTACCGAACACTGATCTATGAAACAGACAAGGGAGGATGACAATTACGACTGACGTTCCTCGGCCCGACGCTGTGGAACGCAGTGTACGATGCAATATTGAAGCTGAACCTTCTCAGAGATGTAACGATTTTCGGTTTCGCGAATAATGTGGTGTTCCAAGTAATCGGAGAATCACTAGAAGAGCTGGAGGCACTCGCCACGGAGACGATTGCCCATCATAAAACAGAGTTGGTGTTTGTGAATGCCTGAGCTGTTGTCTAGAAAGGATTCGCGTATTACCTGTAGGACAGTTGAAACCTGAAAGAGGCAGAGTCAAATATTGCTTGGATTAACTGCATATGTTGTCACTTACGATGAGTGCAAGTGCACAGTGTGATTCCGTAGATGTCCGGTATGGAATGAACTGTATAATTAGAGCTCTTAAGTAACCCACCAGGTGTTGACTAGCAGCCGAAAGACAGCAACAGGCGAAAATCGCGGTCGGAGAACATATCATCGACTCGAACTTTTAAAGTTTGGTTGAGGCGCCAGTATACCGGGCACCACGACCCATCTTGAATCGCCCGTGAGCAGACTAGTTACACCGTCAGGAACTAGATCGAGTGAAGTGCCAGCGGTTGGTCGTCGAGTTTTCAGCGAACCGGAAGCAGCGAACCAGAAGCTACGCTTCATCCGGTATCGCCAAACCAACATCGCCAAGTACTGGTTAGCCATTTGAGTAGGATTTATGGACTATCCGAGTAGATTGCGACAAAACTAGGAGCTAAATGACTCACGCAACGGGCATCGGTATCGGGAAAAATTCCGCCGCCGAGGAATAAATGACTCACTGAGATGACTCGCGTAAACAGGAACTAAATGGCTCACAGAAACGGGAGCCAAATGGCTCACGGAAGTACCCAACTGCGATTAACCGAATAGGTGTTCGGAGCTAAACGGCTCGAATGTATGCTCTATTGTATCATTTTGTCATAATTTGTCCTGGACAATATATAATCATTTTTATGCAAAGACATACCTTAAATACCACCTTTAAAGCTGAAATAGATTGTTAAAATCATGTAAATGGAACAAGCGAAATGGAAAAGAACATTCTATTCGAAATATCTCCTGATCTCGATCTTGTACAGGGTATCTATCTTCGGAAAACCTGTTCGGAAGATCAAGAGCTGTGAAAGACCAAATAGTTTTCAACTCTACTACTAGGTAGTGCCAGTGATCATGCTATTTTTTGAGTTCACTGTATCTCAAGCCCGAATCAGTCTCCCCACGCTTTGATGCAATCTCGTGGGGCAGAAGGAAGGAAGAAAAGTAAGGACTATTTTAAGTGGTTATGCACGAAAGTGAGTCACAGCCATTGTCAATGCACTTTTGAAACTTTTCAACTTTACTATAATAAACACACTTATAGACATCTTCACATCGACGAACTGAATCTAGTGATATATGACACTCGACACTCCGGGTCTAGCTTGACAAGTCGAGTTTCAGAGTGATTGCATTCCTTATATGAAAAAGGTAAATATGAAATGATTCTTATACGTTTCATAAATCCATACGACTACACAAGATGGGGCAAAATGCAAGTATTTTGAAGATGTACACGGAACAGAGCCAAATGACTATCATGTACCAAACAAACAAATCTACAAGTTTTCAAACACAAGCAATAAACCAAACCTGCCGTTTCCACTAGAGCTCGAAAAAATATAGTATGCACAGAATGTACGTTCGCCAGTTCATATGTTAAATGCTACAATCCTGTTTCTGTACATTGTTATCAAGCAGGGTCATCATTGACCACTTTTCAGGCTTTTTGGGTAAAGTCGGTCCATGTGCCACTACAACGGTACGAAAACTTCCAAGCAACCAAAAGTTCGGATAATACCTAAAAACACTCCTTAATGTTCATATTAAGTTCTTAGTGATCATTCAAGCTTTTATTGGGAATTTAGAAACAGATTAAACCGCTATTAGAAATTGTACTGTTCGGAAAATTATTTAAAACGAAAAACTTGACCATCCCTTTCATATATGAACTTTTGATTGATTCAATAAAGTTTGCTTGAATTGCTTTAGTAAAACAACCCCGCTATCCGAAAACACCCTGCGGAAACGTCCACGAGAACGATCGCAGGAAAATGTAAAATGAAAAAAAAAAATAAACTTTTTTTGCTTTAATAAAAATAATTATTTATTTTTTGTTTGCCACCCCCTTCAGAAAAAAAATTGTACTTGGACATAATTTTTAAAAAAAGATTTGTAATGGCCTTATAGTATTATGTAACGGATTTTTTTGATGTCGGTATCATCACCAATACATACGTAAGTTATTTATAGTACGCTTTGTGGCCAATGTAAAATTAATCACTCGCTTAATTTTAAACTATTAGTCGCGTTCCCTTTATGTGCAGTAAATTTAGCATAATTTTACATGCATTTTTTTACCTGTGTTGGATATACCTAGAGCCGGGGAGCTGGTTTTGTTTCAACATCCATCTCACCATTTTCAGAGAAAGTCATTTTTGCACGAGCCTATTGCCCAGTGTACGTTAGTAGGAGAACCAAAAATGGGAAACGTAAAATAACAGCGGTACTTATCACTGATAACGGTATTCAGGAAGCTAACGAATTAAACTACTGCTCTGCTGGTCGACTAGTGGTTAACACACGCACAAAAGAAGAAAAAAAATTAAAACCTCGAAGAGGTGGAGAATACGCATAATAACCTTGAACGCGCATTAACACTATTCTTTGTCGCTAAACACAGCACGGACTGGAGACAAAACACTTGTGTCTCGACCGAGCGCTCGAAAACGAAAAAAAAAATAATGGAATGTCAGTGGGCAATTATGAAGCGGAAGCATCCTAAGCTGATCAGAAGAAAATAATTGCGGAATACTGAATTCAGGTATTCCATACCAACGACGTTATACCACAATATGTCATTAATAAGCTCTACACAAGAGGTAAAATTCCAAAAATAATAGCACTGACATGTTATACAAAGAACTGTTTGATAATGAAACGAGTTATTACAGTGGCGTAGCCAGGGGGGGGGGGTGGTTGAGGGTGAAACCCCCCCCCCCCCCAAACCAAAATTAATTGGATTGAAAAAAAAATTGATGCTGACGAATTTAATTTAATATTCCACAAAATATTTTTGGAAAAATATTCTCTGATCACTACATTGAGAAATGTGTTTAAAGCGTCATGAGAACTTTTGGAAAATTGTGGGAAGGGGACCTTGTAACTTATCTCTTAGCCAAAATCCCATAGTTGTCAAATTACTTCAATGTAAAATAAAATAACTGTCTGAATTATTATGAGCTCATTTTTGGAAAGATGCTTCAAAATATGGATTGGAGACAATTTTTTGAATGGGAATCTAAATTTGAATAGGTTGATTGCATATAAAACATAAGCTTGTTTACCGAAAACTTACATACATTTCAACATTTGCTGAAAATGTATTTTTTAAGATTGTGTAGAGTTTAGACAATTCAATATGGTTAACAACAAGAATAACATTTCAGAAACTAGTTGAAAGCTGATGTAATTTTGTCTCTAGCAGGTCAGGATCGGTTTTATGAGCATTGGATTTTTGTTGTATTATCAACTATATGAATAGCCTCTTAGCAGGATGCAATGAATGGCGTACTAAAATTTTGTGTGCTACGTACTGGTACTGCAAGTTGTGAGGTTGACTAATGAAGAAAAGTAAAATTAATGCTCGATAAATTTTTAACGGTCACGATCACATTCATTCGAAACTGCCAAATGTCGATGTTAAGTAACATTGAAGAATTTCAAAACGTAAAACTGTTCATCTGCTGATAGAATAATTTTGACGGTTAATCCTCCTAGAAGTAATTATAGAGAAGAATTACTCTTCAAGCAAATTTGAGTCGAGACTTAATGTCTCCAGTAAAGTTTTCGAAAGTGCTATTTCGAACAACTTTGTCAAAGACAAAAATATCCCACATATTCAGAGTATCGAAATATAGTAGTAGAAAACTTTTACAACAAGCTATTCTGAAATTGCTGTATTTGATAAATCTCTTCTGCGGTAATTAAATAATAAATTCACATTGCGTTCAAGGTGCCTTTGAAGCTTACAAAAAAAATAAGGGAACTGGATTTAAAACAAATAATTCCCAGATATTAAAAGGACTCAAAAACACAAAGAGTGATTCCATTTTCAAGAGCTAGCATCAATTCGGCGCTAGCTTAATCCGCCCACCAAGTTAGTGTCGGATTCTGATGAGATGAAGTCGAAACGCAAGTTTCAGTTCCATCCATCCATAATTTAGTTATAGGTTTTGTGTTCTCAACTCGCAATGATTGTTTCAAACAATTTTATCCGTAGCGCAGAAAAAAATAGTTTTCACCTAAATTTTTCTTCACTAAGAAGAAATATAGCAGGCCCAGTCCATTTAAATCCCTATATGTTGAATTCATGTAGCCTTCATATTTTCAACAAAATTGTTTGAAATGACATTATCAAAAACTTTGCTGAAGGCACCATGTCTCTTAATATTTTTGAAAAATTAATTCACTATAATTACCTCTATGAGAATTAATCACTAAAATTTCTATATCAAAGCAGGCGCTGTTTTATGTTGATAACTTCCCGAAGTTGTCAAACCTTCAAAGTCAAGGATTATTATATTAGGTGATGTTGAACGTTGAAAATTTTTTAGATCATTTATCCTACTTTAAAAGATCGCAATTTTTGATTTCATTGACATATTATACAAGAAAATAATTTATAGAGGTTTGAAAACTGTTCCATGTTGATCCTTCTTGTTTGTAGACTGGAATGACATCTGTTAGACTACTTATGTTTTTGAGTTTTCAATAATTTATCAAACTCATATTAAATTTTAGCATTTTTTCAAAAAATTTGCGATTTTCATCAAAACCCCCTCCAAACCAAATTTCTGGCTACGCCACTGAGTTATTATAATACCTGAATAATAATAAAACATTTTCCAACCTGCCAATAACAAAATTCACCGTATGGAGGTATTCAATAAGGTATTGCTTTGGTATTTGTAAAAATCACTGGAATAATAAATAATACCAAAATAAAGTATTATACCTCATTGAGGTATTGAACAGGTTTCGAAAGATGTTTCTTTAATACATACGTACGGCTAAATGAAAAAATAGACAGAATTTTTTTTGAAATTTTAAATTTATTTTCAAGCAATATGTACATTTGGAGCATAAATATAAATGTAAAATTAAGTTCAATCAGAAATACACACAACTTATCGTGCATTCTTCAACTAGTTTTATTATAATTTTACACGAGTACTGAAAATATAGATTCACTATACGGCAAACCAATGCACTATAATATATTTTTAGTCCTATATTACTGTAAAATAAATGACATTTAATATCATACGAACGAAAGTGTAAAATCATATGGATCATTCCACGCGAAGTGATCAAGGCACGTGTAATCTCTCTTCACGGATTTGAACCATATTTGGAGAAATTGTTCATCTAGAGCCAACATATAAAAACCCAAATTTTTGTGTCAATTGAACCACCCCTCGGGTCGTTGGAGCACCCTCCGTTTTGACAAATTTCCAAAACTCTTACATAAGAAACACTTATAATCTCAATATAATTTGAGCGGATCCTAAGATACACCGTTTTGAAGGGAAAAACTCGCAATTTCCCATATAAAATCTCAAGCGCACAGCACTAAAAACCAAGTTGAGTATTCTGAGTTCAAACATGATTTTTCGTGAAGTTGACGAGAAATGATGAAAAACTACGTTTTTTGGTTTGCTTCTAGCAGATTAGGGTCGATTTTAATGGCCGTTTGAAGATTTTCTCAATTTCGGCCAATAAAAATGGATTTTTATATGAGAAAATGCGAGTTTTTCCCTTAAAAACGGTGTATCTTAGGATGCGCTCAAATTATATTGAGATTATAAGTGTTTCTTATGTAAAAATATCTGAGGAATACGATGGTATTAGAATTTTCAAAATTAAAATATATGTATTGGGAAAATAATAATTTTTAACATTTAACTGAAAAAATCGCATAGTTGCAGCACTGCCACCAAAAATTTATATTTTTTCTAGACTCCTTGAATAATCTTCTTCAAAAGCCATCTAGCGGTTTGATTTTAGAGTCAATAGAATCGGAGATATGATCAAAAGAAAATCAAGGGTTTTGGCAATTTGCCAAAACGGGGAGCACTCCCATGATCACAGGGGTGGTTCAATTGACACAAAAATTTGGGTTTTTATACATTGGCCCTAGATGAACAATTCCATTAAATTTGGTTCAAATCCGTGAAGGTCGATTTCAAGTTTGCATCTTTTTTGATCACTTCGCGTGGAATTACCCATATGCTTTTTGATGCTCCCATTGAGTGCATCGAATTCAATTTAACTTTTAATCAAATTTTTGATTCAAGCTTTATATATTTACATTCGTATTGATTTACGTGTCGTTTGAATTTCATTATTTTTTGATATGTATGACAAAAGCTTACAAATAGGTTATATTATACTGTCTGCAAGTTTTAAAATTTCCATGATTAAATATGCATAATTATAAAATATAAAAAGTGGATACAAACAGGGTACACAACATACTTTCAATTGTCGATAGAAATAAAACAAGTGGTTAACTTATTTTCTAATCTGTAACATTATGGTTAATAGATAATTTGTAGGGAACAAAATTGTGAAATTGCTTAAACAATGGCATCCAACATGGGTAAGCATGAGTGGCATTGTTTGCTCTCTACCGCTAGCTATGTGTGTAACGCAAAAATCTGATCCTTTTTAGGGACCAAATCCCAAAACCCCTATATGTACGGTGGTGAAAACGGCGATATAACTACGGTATTATGTTTGCTATCCCGTCCTCGCATTCCTACCGAGTTCGGTCAAAATTTTCATTCATCATTCATGGCAAACACGAAAAACACCGTTAGCCGAATGTTTTTCAGCGAATGCCAAGTTTTCATTTCCTGGAGGTAAATTAGCTCAGGCCCTTTTAATTTTAATTTACGAATCGGGACGGACGGCACGCCACGTAATTTCATTTTCGTTGTTTAAAGTTCACCTACTACAACAGCGTGAAAATATCTTCCGGTCGCGTCTCCGTTGCTCCTGCCATCCAGAAATAGGTGGCAGGCGCAACATATGATAATCGCTTTATTTTCATTTTATGTTCACTTTTTCCACGCTGCTGATGGGATGTACAGGGCTTATCATACATTTGAGGCAGGGTTCGCGTGTTTTGTGGTGCTTCGACGGGCCGAGCTGTACAACGAGGCAACAGTTTTTGTTGTCATGTGTTGAGCTGCTGAATTATAATAAACTTCAAATTAAACGAGCCAATATTGTCTTTTAAGCAGATGGTTTAGATTTGCAATTACGATAAACAGAGCTTTGTGAATGGGACCTGAAATGGGTAGTGCCCTCTTAGCTGGGTATGGTCGACACGGCTGCGGATTTTGGGTTCGATCCATTGTTTTAACCTTCCTGACGGCGGAGATGTCACATCCATGGCGGAAGATTGGCATGCTCCAAACGATCGTATTTATTCATGAAAGAATCGACTCATTTCAACGGCGCTGGAAAACTTATAAGGGCTGAAGCAGATAATGGCTGTCTTTTAATGTCCTGCTTTCGAACCGAAGTTTGCCGTTACTGGTAGACATTATCGGTGGCAAAGTTTTGCAGAATCAGAAAAGTTTCGGGGAATCGTCACAGTCTTCGACCTCATTCGAGAAACTTTTCTTGCTTTCCGAATCGCTTTCTCGTGGCATGATGTCAAGCGAAACACTAATTTCAATTCACGGCAAAACAGGAATCAGCGGACCACAAACAAAGCTGAGGACTCTTCCGTTTCATCTTCCTTCGAATGAGATTGCACGGTGAAAAGAAATTTACGGTGGAGGGAAAAGAGATGAAATTGATCGACTCTCCGGTTGAAAGTGGGTGGGCTTGGTCGACAGTGGTTTCTGATTTATATACGAAAGGTTGTAACCAGCAGCGGGTTATCTCCTTACATTTCGTAGATATTTTCAAGTTGCGAAATATAAATTATTACTATTATTCGAAGTAAAACCTATATGGTGTATGTAGAAAAATGATAAAGGCATATTTTAAAATTAATGCAATTTTTAGATAATTTCGGATTCAAACGTGAATCACTTTGTATAAGCAAAACACCTTATTCATTCAACATGATCGTTGATCACTATTGCATTTTTTTGGATTTGAGTTTCAGATATTAAGATATTGATTGAAGAGGGTGATGAAATCAGTTTCAAACATTAGAAGCAAGAAGTGAATTAATTATCTGAAATTTATTTCAAATATCTCCGATGGAACTGAAAGACATTATTGGGCACAAACACACAGACAATTCATTGAGCATAAGAGGATACTTCTTAGAACAAAGACGCTGAGCGTTTTGGAATGCCGGATAATTTTCACTTCATTAGAAAATAGTAATTGTCGATATCGTCTTTTTAGCTAAGCGCTATTCAAATAAGGTAACAGAAAAAATTTGTAATGTGCAAAATTGCATTAAAAAACTCAAAAAAATTCTAAACCGAGAAATTACTGTTTTGTTACAAAATAGGAAATCGATCGACGCAATTTTAGGTACCAGTAATAACGAAAATTGCCTGAAAATCGTTGAATAATCGAGTTCGAGCTCAACGAAAACTTGAATCGAGTGCCACAATTTGCACCTAACTGTTTGACTCAATTCGCGAAATGAAAATGGCTGACGCTGTTCCAATTAACGGAATCAAATGTAATAGGTAAAGGGTAAAATAGCTTCATTACCTTATTTTCGTCGCATGAAATTGGAAAAGAATTTGGTATTAGCTGTCAAGTGACTGTATTTCATCTTTATTTCTTCTTGTCAATCGATTGAACCTTCTTCAAAATTCATTAATCAGAATCGACATCTAGAAATCTAGGGCAGATGAATTACGCTACCCTTCTCATTCGGATTATATCTTTTGGGAAATTTTCAGAAAGTTCAGGAATCATTCACATATATTCATTACTGTCTTGGTTTTTAAATATTAATTTTATTTCCGACGTACGTGGCTATCCCTCGCAAACTCTCATAAATTATTGATTCCTATTGTATACCATTTGGACGAAAGAGTTTATACTGGGAAACGAAAAAAAGATAGCATAGAAATTGACATTGGCATTGCGGATGGTATAGGTTGACAAGAGATTTGGTTACCAACCCAATTTGGGTCCTCTTTTCATACATTTGTCTTCTTCGCTGCCAAATTTTTCCATTTTCGTTTGGTTTGATGAAGGCATTTACATTCTTTGGATTTTTTTTAAAGTCTTGGCATCGTTAGTTCATCTCTAATTTTTCAAAATAATCAAAATTCAAAGTTGAAACAAACTAAAATTCAGACCCTTTCCATAACCAAAATGTAAATGTTCAATTGCGGATTTCATTAGATTTTTTTCTCAAATCGTTAGCAAATCAATGGAAATCATGGCAATTCAATATTTGATTGTGATTTGGTTTTCTTAGTTCTTAGTTGTCATTGCTAAGCATTAGCAGCTAGCTATACAAACGTGCTTTTCCCTTTTTTATTTCGACTTTATGTGGTCACATTTTTTTTTACATTCAATTTTTCCTAACGACATTCAATTAGCTAGAGATTACTGGGTAGGGAAAGTTATGGAAGTTTAGAGCCATAGTACTCAAGTGAGAGCTAGGAGGTGAAGTATACAGATCGGAAAACTAGAAGTGACAGGATCATTAGAACTGGTTTAATCCTTACGGACTTAACTTTTTTCTTCTGGTGATGGGGTTAGGCTTAGGCAGCATAACTACGAATCACTCAAGTCCACCAACATGCCTCCTGGTAAGGACAGACTTGTTTCGCTTTACTATGAGAACCAACGAAAGAAAAGCCACGTAAGATCCGAGTAGTGCCAGCGATTATTCGCCCAGATGCTGGGGATGTTCCTACAAAAGAGGCAGTACCGTCTTTACGCATGGACAAACTGGGCCAGGGGCCCCGCGCTTAGGATCAACATAAAATCATTCAATAGCCTAAATTTCAAAAAATATTTGTTCATAATATTTTTGTGTGGGAATAACAATAGATCTGTAGCAGCTTGTAATCGCACATTGCACTTATCCTATGTGATCTAGACGTTTGAAAGGCATCAGAGCGGCAGAAAACGAGGCACTGCATGGCTATTGAACCACTTCAAAACTTAACCCAACATTTTGATTCAAGTTTCAATTCATTTTTAACAATCAAATGTTTACTACACTACGTATACAACGCTTGGAAGGCACCCGAACCTTAGCCAACCAACCAGATAACCTTGTATGGCGAGCGATCTGTGGATGTGGAAAAATGTTGATTACTTTATATTCGTCGAATCTGAGTCTGTAAATGGACAAATCCATATGGAAGTGCCCAAAAGTAACTTCTTGAGGTCTTACGAAGACTCGACACTTTTTGGCCGGATCCGGCATGATTTATTCTGCCTGGCCAGTCTTATACTGGCACAAAACCAATAATGGTTTTTCGTAGTGCATCCGCCCTGCCAAAAAATATAATTCATCATGAAGACAAACGTTCATGAAATCCCAAAAAAAGTTTGAAAATATCGTTTTGAAAGTATTTACACATATCGACCCTGGCTTTACTCTTGATTCGATTAAATGATTCACGGAAAATGTACATACGTTTGAGGATATTTGAAGGGTCTCGAGCATTTTGTAGCGTAAATATTTTTATAAATATTCATGTACGGTGCTTCACACAGGCAGTTCTCTTAGATAAATACAAAACTTCAGTATTTGAACAAATGGCAAATGCTAGACGTCACGGCAACTTGCGTCTTTTATATTTCGATTGTTTTACATTCCTGACATTGAAAAAAATGTGTCGATCATATTGATAGATTCGAGTAATTTTTTTGTATCGTTTAGAAAGCAATTTTGAACAAACTTTACGTGATAACTAAGGTATTGAACACTTCTTATAACGGATAGTGAGCATGTTAGTGGTTGTCTTCGTAACACCAATTTGTTGAGTAGAGATACTGTTATTATAACCAATTCGCTTTCTATGCCTCCCCAAACCGGTCATAATAATCGAATGCACAAAACGCCTGAAGTAATATATAACAATAATTCGTGCAAAAAGAGACAATATTCCAAAGACCCGTTATTTCTATTCTAGCAGAAAGCAATTACGAACAAAATGAACGAATCTCGTGACGATTTGCGCACTTAGACTCCAAATATTACAGATTGATTTCAAAAGATCCAAAATTCGGCCATCTGTAGGGGAAGTGGAATATTCATTAAAAGAAAAAAAGTGGTTTGTTCCAAAGTCGGAAGTCGACTCCGATTAGTTTCATTACATCAGGAACATCAAGATGCTATTATTCCAGGAACAACGCTAAACGAATCAATGTAAATGACCATGTGCAAACTACATAAAGTATTCCAGAAATTATAAACAACAGTGCGCTTCGTTTATGGTTACACCTTGTGGAGTACGCACGATGAAATTTTCACTACACTACATAACGTTTTAATAATGGACGTTTAAGAATCCTATCCCAACATTCCTTCTTCTTGCTTGAAGCACTCAAACAACGTCTTCCAACTATGAGGGTCAGATTACACAACACAATGGCTGGAGGCCGGACAAAACCTCAAAAAGTTATGTTTGATGTGTCGATCTTTCATATTTTCCCTAAATTTCTCATGTATTCAATAATATATACTAAACACTATATTATCATTGGATAAGAACACGATTTTTAACAGCAGTTTAAACGTAGTAATGTTCGGACATTTCAATGATTTTTATTTCCGAAGCCAGAATTTCTATGCTCATTTCGAATGTATGTTGCTCTTTTAATTTTGGTCCGATTTTCTCACAACTATTTTATAGAGAATCGAAAGAATTCGATTCTAATATATTCACTAAGTTTGCTAGGAACTATGGCTTTTTCGTTTAATTATTTTTGAGGTGGTTAGATCAAAAATACTGTTTTCACTGATGTATTCTTTACAATCAGGCGAAACATTTCGGAACGGTCACATATTATACATTCTATGGGAAATTATCTCTACTTTTCGAATATCATGGCCTCGTTATACGCTTAGGTGCGCAAACGGGTTAATGTGATTTTAAAGTTTTGTTATTGATATGGAGGCGCATGGTGTGTTGTGGGACGATCTATTATATTATATTATATCTATTATTATATCTATTATCTATAATAGTAAACCAACACTTTATACAATGAATTTAAAGTAGTGTTCTTAATTTTTTATGATATTGATAATGTTGATGAACAGTAACGGAAAATCTATCATAAGAAGGGGATCATAGTCATAAGAATGGTTTAGTGACACTGTATGGAAATATGCATCTAATATTTTATCAATGTTGACTACAAAAATAAGCTCAGCACTCCAAAATTAGCATAATCTGTGATTTGCAGCCAACATAGGCAACATTGTAGGTTTGGTCGAAGATCCGCCACGATGCACCGTATGGGAATACTATAGCGTAGTTAATAAGTCCATTTCACTGCATGCAGCTCACCTGAGTTCAAACTCGCACCACCGCATATAGTGTGTTAGGCCGTTTCCCACCATCGGGCAGATCGGCCAGAAAAACAAATAACATTTCAATGTGTATTCAGTTCATCTTGCGCATTTGACGATATTTGGACATCGGCAACGACCCGTGGTTGTGGAAAACGGAAATAGTATTTGTTCACTGTATATTTGAAATTCCTTTTTTTAATAATTTGAACACGGTTGACTGATTTGGCTCAAATTTTGAGTCTCAGGGTGGCATGGAGTGGACATTCCGTAATGCTGGGAACTTTTTTGATCATCCTACTATTACAGCTGTTGATACCTGTTCAATTATAGGGACCCCCTAGTTCAAGAGTGTCCAAGGGCTTAGCCTTAAGACGGCCCTGAAAAAAGGATTGCTCACCTTCTATCTAATCGTTAAGGACCGCTATCAGAGCAACCAACAATAACCCTATGATAACTCGTCTGTTGTTGTCCCTTCCAGTCGAACGAAACCACCCGACTTTCGGCCCGTAGCAGTTAATCAACAGCAGCAGCAAAGTGAAGTGTGGTGGAGATTGATCTTGCGCGACCACCCCTGGCTACTCCGTTATCAATCTGGAATAGCTGCAAATTGCACAGGGAATCAGCGCTTGAGAGTAGCAAAACATCTTTCAATGTGCAACTCCTAGTAATGCCAAAGTGTTTGTTGATCAATATCAGCGCCGGCCAGGTTGCACAACCAAGACGGCCCACGCTCACAGACAGCACCGTTGATGAATCGACCAACAAAAATAGATGCTAAGGACGCGAAAGAATACAGCTAACCACCGCCCAATAGAAGTGAACAGCCTTGAAGCGATCTCTCAATTGCCCTAACTCGAGCTGGAGAATCTTTATCTCAAGGTCGGCTTTATTCAACGGGATTAGCTAATTAGGGACTCACGGATATATGTTGTGTGTAAGCAAAGATCTGATTACAATATCCTAATTTTATTAAATACGTTTCTTACTACCTATATGTGTGTCAGTAAATTTTAATGTGCTGAGGGCCGGCCGTCGTCTGCTCTCTGCTCGCCACCCGGTTCGTTGATTATCACGGTTTCGGTACCGCTTCGTGGGACAATAATTGATGGCCACTTTGAGTGATAAGTCGGTTCTGGGAGACGACGATTAGTGGGTGAGCGTTCGGTGTACAGGTCACCTTCTTGCTATGCTGGGCGTCGGGTCCTGTTCTGAAGGTTCGACAACCGTTCGTTTCAAGCACGTGTACCGTAGGGGCGTTCGCTAAGGTACGCCTTCGTGCCTCGCAGTCCGAACCGGACTTGGTGATTTTGACGGCATAGCGGTTTGTCTAGGAAACAATTTACAGGTCCTAATAGGACACATAAGCGGATGAAGGAACACTTTAGATTTACTGCTTCACCATTTTAGTCGTCACAATAAGATAAAGTTGCTGGATTATTTAAGTATACCTGATTCGCTATCGCAATTAAATTTATCACAATTTCCTGGCTATTGGTAGTTATACCAACCGGTGCTATTAAACCGTTCAATAATTACTTGGATGCACTTCAAGTTCACTTGTATCTTCCCGATTGACTTTACGTCGACTGCTTCTTATAAGATTCGGTTAGAAAAAGACCATCTTGGGCCTAAGCCGGTAGTACTCGGCCTCTCTCACTCATTTTCCGCCTGTCCCTATCATTTACCAGTTCAGTGGAACTGTTCAAATTGCCGGTTTTTTCTTACAATTCGTCGGAGATAATTATCGATAGTTTTAATTTAGTACTATTTACAATAAATTTTAATCTAATATACAGTTTTTATTTTAGGGATTTTTAGTTTACAAAAGCAGTATTTACTATTTTAATTAAATGTTACGAACGGTAACAAAGCACAACGACGACGTCCAGAAAGCTCTAAAACCCAGCGTCAAAATTGTTGGTTTTACTAACGACATCACTGCAGAAAATCTCATGGAAAAACTAACTCAGCAAAACAATTTTCCACAGCCTGCCAACCCAGCCGTGATACGAATTGTGCGAAATGAAAAACTACAATTGCAGTTTGCCAACGAACGTAATCAGTTTGGCTCCGTCACCGAATCCAACCGACTTTGCCACGGAACTATTGCAGCCTGCCAACAGACGTAAGGGGCCGTACACAAATGACGTAGCTTTTTTCGGCGTTTTTTGACCCCTCCCTCCCCCCTCGTAGCATTTGGTCCCCTTCATAAATAACGTAGCATTTACCTACTCCCTCCCACTCGCCCCATGCACAGCGCCCGTGTGACGAAAAAAAAATTACATATGTTTTTCAATTATTTTAAATACAAAATGTTTGACGACTTTTATCAACATTTTCATTATAACAGCAAATTGCGTGCAAAATAAACCCATTTCATCACAAATATAGTGTTGATAGTTTTGTTTTGAATTTTATATGTCAAGGAGAGCGTGAAGATAAGTTCTCTCAGTTCACAATCGTGCAGCTGCTAATGATTCTAAGAACCAAACGTTCATCTAAATTACTAAATTTTGTTTGGTTGAATCCGAAGTGAAAATTTAATTCAGCTTCCAAACTAAGTCTACTAGTTAGCAACATTAGCTAACTAATGCAGCAAGTTAAATCCGCATACAAAATCATTTCGTATTATTGTAATTCCGCGAATCGTAAAATTTACCTCATGAAAAACCGCATCAAAAGTAACTTGTTTGAATTTAAATTCATTTCTCTTGGGAATGGAGGATCATTAAATTTTCTCGAAACAATGGGTTTTAAACTTAATGCTACGTCGCACAACTTCTGACCCTACCCTCCCCCCGATTCCGTTACCGACACCCGTCCATCTACCACAAAACTTAAAGGACACGACAACGCTCTAAACAAGTCAGACCAACTCGAAGGACATGAAATTCCTGTATCCGTTTTCTCAGGTAAATACAATGAATATATAAGTTCTTCCGAAGTAGGACATACAAATTACAGGCATTTGCTTCCGCCACCACTCGATCTACCACCGTTCAACCATCAGGAGGAAACTTTCAAGAACATCTTAAAATTGACTATCAGAACGTGAGAGGACTACGCACCAAAAATTGATGAGCTGTTCGTCGCTGCTTCTGATGTTGATCATGATATTATTGTTCTGACCGAAACGTGGCTGAATGATCAAATCAAATCGCTCCAATTATTTGGCTCAAGGTACTCGGTATATAGTAACGATCGCGCGATCCTTATAGTGCAGGGAAGAAACGTGGTGGTGGTGTGCTCGTTGCAGTCTCCAACCGAATCTCATCCAAACAAAAAAAAATGACACTCAGAATCTCGAACAACTCTGGGTAAATATGCGTGGCCTCTATACTAATCTCTGTGTGGGTGTTGTATATATTTTCCCCGATTCCGCAGGTGATGTGTAAATTATTCAGAAACACATAGACTCCGCACTTGACATCACAACTTCCATTGAACCCAACACGACACATCTAGTATTTGGTGATTACAACCAACCTGGACTACTTGAGAAGAACACCCTCTCCGGGTATGCCTTCCCAGACCATTATGAATCAACCTTTTCGAGGGTGAGTTGGGAGCCCGGGGCTAGTTGGCGGTTGGGGTAAGTTGGCGGAATCCCTTTTTCTCTGTTTCTATTAGACATATAGCGCTGACTCTTTTTGTGTACCTCAAGTTATATGAAACCCGTTATCCAATGTGGTTTTGTTGCAAAACTATTTGTTTGGTGGAAGTTGTGGGTGATATTGTGTTTTCGAGCATACCAAGTAAGTTTTCTAAATTTTAAATACTTTGCGTTATTAAGGGTGATTTGCAATCTATTCCCCGAATGATTATATTTTTCGATAAAAAAATTATACTGACGAGGTAGAGAGTTGGTGTCTTCGACAAAGTTTTAGAAATGCTCATAGTGAAGAATTTTGTTGCAGAACTTGAGCTTGTAGGACTAAAAGTTATCGATTTATAAGGCGTTTTCTATGGCAACCCCCTAATATCTAATCTTTTCAATACAACTTTTTTCATTGTGACTTTTCGTGCAAACTATGTTCAAGACAAATGTGTAGGTATCAAAACTAAATTATGTTGTCGAAGACTGTATGTAAAAATATTCATTCGTTTTAAAGTTATTGAAGATTTTTGCATTTTTTTACACCAACTTCAATTACGTATAAAAAAGAAAGGTGCAAACCAAAATGCACGAACAGGCACTTTTTTCACTGTCTAAGATGTGCACAATAAATGTAAGGTTTGGTGCGTGGCACTCTAGAACCCTATGAATAGGGTAAGTTTACTTTTTCATGTTTTTTTTACTTTTTCCATACAAAAATCAGCCAAAAAAAATTTTTTTCGATTTTTTCCGTGAAATTTAGTAATTAATGGTATGACATCCTTTTGTAAGCATTAAATTCATTATGACATGTTTATCTGGGTATATATCAGTTTAGAATCTCCAATGATATTAAAAACTTCACATTTTTGCTCACGCGCTTATAAAATCTGCAATATTCAGATATATGTGAAAATAATACTTGTAGTTGAATATCAAACCAAGAATTTCAAAAATTGTGGCAAAGAAACTTAAAAAAAAATTTTTGCTGATTTTTGTATGGAAAAGGTAAAAAAACATGAAAAGGTAAACTTACCCTATTCATAGGGTTCTAGAGCGCCACACACGAAACCTTCTTACATTTATTGTGCACATCTTGGACAGTGAAAAAAGTGCCTGTTCGTGCATTTTGGTTTGCACCTTTCTTACTAATACATAGTTGAAGTTGGTGTAAAAAATGAGTATTTTTACATGCAGTCTTCGGCAATATTATGTAGTTTTGATACCTACATATTTGTCTTGAACATAGTTTGCACGAAAAGTCACAATGAAAAAAGTTGTATTGAAAAGATTAGATATTAGGGGGTTGCCATAGAAAACGCCTTATAAATCGATAACTTTTAGTCCTACAAGCTCAAGTTCTTCAACAAAATTCTTCACTATGAGCATTTCTAAAGCTTTGTCGAAGACACCAACTTTCTACCTCGTCAGGATAAAAAGTTAATTTTTTTTGTTCGATCATAGTAAGCCGTGCCTTATTTCAATTGTTATCAGATTGTGGGGAATATTCATACGAACAATTCCTCCAAACACACCCTGTGAATATAATCGATGGTTTGGCCTCTAGTGAATTAAGTTCACGTTTTTGGCGTTTCCGATCACTGTGGGGGCCGGGGTAAGTTGGCGGGTTTTCCGCGTCTCATATTTTTATCTCTAAAAATGGAGACAATGCCTCAAACACTTTAAAAAAATCAGAGATATTGCCAACAGTCTGCTCTATCATGCCGCGTGTTCTATTTTGCAAGATACATCAAAGCGATAAAAATTGAAAACTGAAAACACCGCCAACTAGCCCCGGTCTCCCCTACTATCTTACTGGACGGAATGTCTGTACTGAACATACGACAAACATGTCACCCGAAAAGCAACGTCGCGAATTAATTTTGCGCAATCATCAGGGCAATCCTCAACTCTCTCATCGGGGAATCGGAAAACAACTCGGAATCGATGAGTTGTGTAATTAAACGTTACTACCAAACTCTGAGAATCGAACGGAAGGAAAAATGCGGTCAGAAAGGATGTTCTATTAGTGATCAGGATCACTTTCACTACATGTGAAAGCGTTTAAGCGGAATCTCAATGCTTCGGTCAAGTACGTGACCAAAAAGTTGATTTTGTTCAAGTCATTTATTCAGAGAGCCAAAGATTGGAAGGATCTGTATACCGTAAACCGGGGTGACTTTGATCATCGGGGTGACTTTAATTACTCGAAACTTTTTTCGTAGATTGCTTTTTCGCCAGAACAATCTAACGAATCCTTAAAATTTGAACTGAGTTTTGCTCTAAACTTATAAAATACTGATTTGTTATATTTTTTGAGTATATTGTTCGGTTTTTGGGTACAAAAACCACAAAAACCCGAAATTTTACTTTACCTTATTTTACGAAGCTTCGTATAGTGTTTATTTTTTATAAAACAAATAAATCTTAGATTTTAGCAAAGAGTAATAAATTTTAAGTGAATTTTAATGTTTTTTAGTGTGGAGTGCGCCAAATTTATTTTTAATAGTTCGCTTATTTTAACAACATTTTTTTTGTTAAAATAATTGACAATAATTTCAGATTATTTCCAGCTAAAATTTGCAATATTTTTTTTATATTCAATACTCTAAAGCGTTAAAATGAATGAAGCTCTTTGTACATTAATAAACTACTGAAATAAATTTAGTATAACAATTAAAAATGTTTTCTGATTCTTTTATTCTAGTTGGAAATTCGAATTATTCAAATTTTGGTCACTCGAATTTTACAGTTGATTGATATACTTTATATATTACCAATTAACATACATTTTTAAAATTTAATAATTGAATATCTTTTCAGAATTAGTCTAAACAAACATTTGAATGAAAAATATTGACATCAATAAAAATAGAATAAAATAAAATAAAATAAATATGTAATGATTACTTCGAAAAGTGAAAAATGTCACCCCGGTTTACGGTACGTACAATGTGCAGAAGGCTCCAAAACGTGACGAACGGCAAAATACGGTGGGAAAGTCACAGGCCCGGAAACTGATCACCCAGATGCTGACGAAACCCCGTTGTCTCATCATGGATGATGAAATTTACGTCAAAGTGGGCTTCCAGCAGCTTCTGGGACTGCTGTTTTGCACAGCACAATTTTGATGTTCCGGAGGAAAAAAGGAAGCAGCAATTTTCAAAGCTTGCCAATAAATACCTGATTTGGCGAGCGATCTGCTCATGCGTTAGTGTAAACGGGGAGATCTACCTCAAGGAGTGTATACAGGAGCGTCCGCTTCCTCCGTTGAAGCAACGTGAGGACCCTAAGATCTTCTGGCCCGATCGACCTTCGTGCCAATATTCGAATGTTGTTATGGAGTGGTACGAAGCCAATGGGATCACTTTCGTTCCCAAGGACATGAACCCCCCAAATCACCGGAGCTAAGCCCCATTAAGAATGTTGGGTGATTATGAAGCAGACGCTACAGTAGCATTCCAAGGAGGTCAAATCTGAGGAAGACATTAAGAAAAAGTAGATTTCCGTACAGAAGAAGCTGCAGCCAGATGTTGTACAGAACCTAATGAGTAAAGTTAAGCGTTAGGTGCAAGCGTACGGTTATGGTATTGAAGTTGAATGAAATAAATATGCCAAAAGCCTACTAATTGGTTATCTGAAAGTTTGAAAAGGATCGGTACACTATATAATTTTCTACAGCGTTTTTTATCCGTGATGCAATTTGATGTGGGCACCCTTTATCAACAATTTACAAATCGATCTGTTTAAAACCAGGCAATATTGTGTTGGCATTAGTATAGGTAATTAGTTAGTATTAGTATAGTTTAGTTAATGAAAGGGTTAAATACAAGGCAGTAAATTTACGAGTCCTTGAATTTCAGATTTCTAGATTATTATTAATTTCTAGACTATCAGAGATATTTCCATAGATAGTTGTTTGTTTTTACCATCACAGATATACGATGACATGGAGCAAATAAATGACAACAAATTTACAATGATTACAATTTTTTCTGATAGAAATAGATAGATCTATTTTGTTATTTTCTATAAACAAGCGCAAAGGCAAATCAAGTAAATAGAAGGACTTTTCTAACTTAATTCTTTTTCCATAATGTATTCATTCGATTTGCTGGTAACCAAGCATGTTGTGGGTCGAGAATCCTATGAAATGATTTGAGCCATGTCGGCACGGCTCATACGTACAGTAAAAACCAGCAATCTGTCATCTCGCTATCTATTGTGTCATCTTTACTTGGGCATACGAACTATGAAATCCTTCTAGCACACATCGAAGAATGTTTCCCTTCTGCAACTTATGTCAAATGAGAGATGGAAAAAACAATTCGGCATCTCGCTATCTTTAGTGCGAATCCCTACCAGCAGCTGCAGCAATGATCTTACCCATGCTGCAATAGAGTAGACATGGCAATGAAGAAATGAGTATGGTGGTGAGGTAGAGAAAGTCTTACACAATTTTACAAAATCGTATTTGCTTTGCCTATGTTTACAGATTTACGATTTTTTCAAAAATATGGACAAATAAATTTGCCAACAATTTTTTATTGGTTATTGTCTGCATCGATTGGTGGTCGAATTATGAAAATCCATCAATAATTAATAAAACGTAAAAGCGAAATTTGTCTGTTTTCCAACCTCTTCACAATAATACAAATTTTTGAATAATGTTCAGTTAAAATAACAAAGTTACGTTTAACATATTTTAATTTGGAATTTTCAGAATTTATTGGCGATTTAATGACGCAAATCTATTAACAACTAAAAAAACGCTCAAATCGTTTAAAATTATACCACATTTCCGGAACGCGGATTGGGTTCTCAAATTTTGGTTTTACACCTAAGCTCAGTTCCATATAGTCGAAAGAGGATTTTCAATTCTAATCGAAAATGTAGAAAAATTTGGCGCTCTTAAACACCTCTTGTACAAGTGAAAGTATTCAAACGTTTGCAGTTTTCCGGTTGTCAAATGGCTATCCTTCGCAAGCGTTTAATCTGTACTGTTTATAACGCAATCGTGAGCTCCAGTTTTACGATTGATTACAACCATTCAGAAAATGCAATGATGCATTAAAACTTAGTCAAATTCACCTATAAAGTAGAAAAACACATTTTCTCTCATGCTTCTTCCACTATAATCACTGCTTATATTACCTTACTTCCGAGAATCAAAACAATACGCTCATAAATTTTTCCGAAAACTTTGAAACCAGTCCCCATAAATCATGCCTCTCCAGAGGTTTTGGTATTTGTCCAACGAATAAATTTTGCAACAGCCGTTCGGTTCAAGGCGAAAACAAATCCGATCTGTCTGTCGATGCATTTTGGACCGAAGCTTTTCCCTGGCATAGATGATGAGTTTGGCACCGATTGAGTTTCCATTATCAATTCAGGATGATTCATACAACGAGTAGTCAGTTGAAGGAATCAGTTTGTATGGTTCAGGTTGGTGCTCGTAGGTGGTAAACGTCCAGATCTGCTTGGTTCAATCTGACTTCCACGGTTACAGCGAAGCCCATTCCATTGACGGTAATCTGCTGATCCAGTGAGTAAAATTAGTATTAACGTTTGGCATTTAATTAATGGCGTGAATTTATTATTGCTTCAATTAGCCTCTCAATGACACACATTCAACTGGCGGGACCACCCACTTGACCATTTCGATTGGATAGGGTTGACGATACGAGCTACCTACTTGCATAATTCATAAAAACTAAAATGAAATGTTCAAAGATACCGGCTACAAATTTCAATTGCCATAAATTAATGTGATTAACCTTGCAGGAGCTGATTGGTCCGGAAATAGTGGAAACGGGCTCAAAAGGACCACTGTGTACATGGGAAACCCTTCCTGGACTGATGTTTACGTGTGATTTGATGACGTTCTTTGATATAGTTGGTGTCAGTTCTGTCGCTGCACGAAGCATATCCAGCCAGCAGTGATTTGCATTTCAACAATGATTTATTGCTCTGTCGGATAGAACTGCTGAATTAGTAGCGAGGTAAAGTTTTTATAAAATTAAAAGAGCGCCAATCCGCAACAAAATCTCCCAATTCATTCAACATACTGTAATTTTAATCAGTTTCAGTGCAACGTTTTGCCATTGTAAAAAATAGGGCAAATTGCTTATATATTTCACAACTCAACGCTCATTTATCGAAACTCAACTATTGACGCTGTGACCCTTCGATTTGCTGGTGTGGTTGTCGCGACGGAATGATTAAATTATTTAAATTCATTTGATATCCCGGAATCCAGTGGCCTGTAATTTAACCTTTCGATGAACCTTCCTCGATTGGACATCGACTGTGCATGTTGGAATTCTGTTTGAAGGTCTGCAGAGCAAATAAAAGCATGACTAGCCAGAACTGGGTGTTTGAGGTTAGCACGTCATCACTCAAAAATAATGACTTCAAATATGTATAGTTCAGAATGCTCTGTGCCCATGTAATCAATAGATAATTAACTTTTTGTGCATGAATAATGCATGAATAAGTCATAATTAGTTTTTTTTCTATTTTGCTTATCCGCTAGAGAAATGTTATGCAATCACTCTGAAAATCGATTTTTTTAACCGAGGGCCTGAGGGCCGAGTCTCATTTGCCATTCGCCTCAGTTCGTCGAGTTCGGGAAATGTCAGCATGTATTTTTTATAATAAGGTTTAAAAAGCTTCAAAAGCATGGCAATATGTAGGACTCACGACTCACGTTCGTGCTTAACTACTTAAAACAATCCTTACTTTTCGAACCCTTCTTCCTCACGGAACTACGTCAAGGTGTTACTTCGTGGAAGAGATCGTGCTTTCGTCGTACTTCTTTCTTCTGCTCTATCTCGGAGCATCTTGGTTCATGTAATGGCTCGACCTAGGAGCTGTGATTTAACTCTCGATTCTTCTCTTACTTCTTGTCTCCATCTATTACGTCGCCGTGTAGCTTTCGTCCCCGTGAGCTGTTTAGGTGCTGATTCCTTGGGTCGTTTGGCTCCTGTATCCGTAAGTCATTCAGCTCCTGGCATTATGACGATCTACTTGGATAGTCGATCGATAGTTCCCCGACGGAGGAATTTCCCAGCTTTATCGAGATCAACTCAAATATTATTCTACTCCGAATGAGAGTTCCCGACAACGGAATTTCTTTCGTTACCGGTGTTGTTTCGTGAGCTGATTAGCTCCCCTTTTCGTCGCGATTCTGTCGGGTAGTCCATGGCGGGGAATCTATCCGACCGTGAATTCCCCGACGGTAGATTGCTCCCGATACCGATGATCGTTCCTGTGAGCCATTAAGCTCCCTGCTTCGTCTACTCGGTCTAGTCTCTGGTGGTGGATCTAGCCTACTCAGAGGACCAGCCAGTAGGTGCTGAGGTCTATCCAGCGATTTCGGGTGGAGCGTAACTTCCGGTTCACTGGCTCCGCAACAACACATTGCTAGCTATTCGACGCGGTCTAATCCCAAGCGGTGGATCTAGCCTACTTACGAGCTACCTGGTAGGTGTTGAAGTTGGTCCGGCTATTCCGGTAAAGCCTGACGTCCGGTTCGCTGGCGCCTCGACGACCCGAACCCGGTTCTACATCGCGTACTACTCAACTGGTCCCCGGCGGTGGACGTAGTCTACACCGTCGGAGAGTTTCCTGGCGGCGGAATTTCTCCCGAAACCCGATTTGTGGTTCTATGGCGGCGTTCTAGCCAATGACGCTACTTTGTTGGTTCCTACACCACTTGCTCTGCAGTTCGTAGAGTATACTCGTAACCACTCTGTTGACAGCGTCCCAGATACGCTCGTCGCGGCACATCTCTTCGACTATATTGTCCACTGTTATATCAGGCATACCCCTTCGGACTTCTTCGAAGCTGGGGCATTCTAAGACCACGTGTTCCGGTGTCTCTTGCACGTTCACACACTCCGGGTAAAGGGGTGACGAAGCGTGACCAAACCGTTGTAGGTATTTCCGGAAGCATCCATGCCCGAACAAAAACTGCGTCCAATAGAAGTTCACCTCCCCATGCTTCCTACCCAAGCAGACACATTTGGAATGAGTCGGTGGGTCCACCTTCCTTTCTCCGCGTTATCTCACTCTTGCTGTCACTTAGCCAACGAGTCCGCTCGGACCAGTCTCCTTGCAGTACTGCATTTCTCTGCTGGTAACATTCCACGTTCTCAGCCAGAGTGATGCAGATGGGAATCATCCCGGCAATTACGCATACCGCCTCCGACGATATCGTTCTATACGCAATCGCGACACAAACAGCCATTAGGCGAAACGTGCTTGTCAACTTCGTCCGGTTTCGCTTTGAGTTCAACGCAGCACCCCAGGCCGGCACTCCATACCTCAGTATTGAGGATGAGACACTCAGCAGGAGACGTCTCGTGCAGCCTCTTGCTCCTCCGTGATTCAGCATGATCCTTGTCAATGCGTTAGTTGACCTCGCAGCCTTCTCGTAGCCTGCACTCCTTCCTGGAACCAGCTAACATACCCAAGCTCGACAGCTAGCAGGAGTCACATATATCTCGACCCAAGCGAAGTGATAAATTCACTTGTAAGTAGGACCACTCATCCACAAACCAGTCATGAACTCATCCGTACCAACGAGAATGGATCATGCCAGACGAAGGCCACAGGTTGTTGGTCGTTCCATCTCAGTAAAAAATATACTTGTGCTTGTTCTTAACTTTCCTAACTGTTTGAAAGTCTTATTTAATCAGAGATCACTAATTGGTTGAATAGCTTATCAAACTGAACAAGAAAAATTAATATACTTTGTGCAGTGACACTACCCGTAGGGAACTTGGCACTACCCGGGGGAACTCCAACATTATTGATTTTCAACTACCTTGAATTTTGATTAAAAACTATTTTCCTAAAATTTCTCGAAATAATACGGATTCTTTTTGTACGGTTTCTCGAAACAGCACGGATTTTTTTGCATGGATTTTTTTCACGGGATGATCGTATCATTAAACTATATATGTTGAAATAGGTATTTTATACATAAAAATCGCGTAATTTTGCAAAACTCAGCAAAAAAATCGTGCAAAAAACCGTACAAAAAAGTGCGTGCAAAAACAGAATCCGGTGTACATCAAAACCAATCTATGCTTCCAGCGCTCAACCGTAATAGCCCTTCAAGAAGCCAGTGAACCTTACCTGGTCGGTTTGTTCGATGATACGAATCTGTACGCCATTCGCGCCAAACGAGTAACCATCATGCCAGAAGACTTCTAACTGGCAAATTATGATTCCCATAATAAGTCATATCGATGGTCCTATTCAGGGCCAATTATTTATTTCCTGGTAAGAATAGGCTTACTTCGAATACTTTGCATACTACCATGTTTCCCAAAGTACAGTAGGACTCCGTTTTAGGCAACAATTTTATTTTTTTTAGTTGCCAAAACCGAAACCGGGCCAAAAATGGAAACTTGTTTTTATAGTTGGAATTTTCAATTTTTGACTTCACAAATGTTTCAAAGATTTTTAATCATATGTTAAATGTAATGATATAATAAATTCTATTTTATCCGTGTTTTTATCAAATTCAGTCGTCGTCCAGTAGAATTCTCACAACCTTCGCGCACTTCTCGAGTGCAATGCCCCTGAAACATCAGTGCTACGGTAAAAATGTGTTCCAATGAAAGTTCCACATCAAAAGATAATAGAAGCAATCCGAATTTTCAATAACTACCCTACCCCAAATCTTTAAAAATATCATAACAAATTAATTGTTATAAGTAGCCTTGTTCATTCAGCAAACTTGCTTCAATTTATTTGTGTTATTATAATGTAGAGCATTGCGCAGGTAAACTCAACACATCTAAACAGTCGATACTTTGAACCAGTGCTGAGCTCCATCACGGTACTGATGGCAAACCGGCTAGACAAAAGAGAATGAAACGGTTAGCAGTTAAAGCAGTAAGCGATGCTTATTGAGTTACGGTTCTCATTCCAATGAATCGACAGCAGTCAGAAAGTTCTCTTTTGAGTCTCTCACTCATTGGAATCATTATTGAGAGGAAGGGAAATTGACCGTCGTTTTATTAACAATATAAATACGGTTATGACGGTCATCTTATAACAAACAACGAGCTAGAATTTACAAACAGGCGGTTTCACATAAATAGCTATGCATAAAAGAAGCTGAAAGGTGGAGAAAAAATTAACAAAGCACCGCATGCTGCCTGAATACAATACACTGATAATATTTAGTTTACCATACCAATACAAACTAAATGGTTCTCAATCTGTCTATCATTTCAATGCGTTCTCTCTCACACGGCTTCTGTGAGAGATAGTTAACTGAAACACTATCCAAGGAAAATGGAAATGAAATAACGGTCATTTTTGTGGTTATACGGTCACTTCATATTTACCGTCACAATTCAAAGACCATCGTGAGATTGCACAGCACTGCTTTGAACACCCTAACCACAAGGACCACCCTAATTCCATTTATTTGAAAAAATCGGCAAAAAAAACTAACAAATTTACCAAATACATCATAAAGCTAAAGCAAACTATTTGGGGCCATCAGTTTTGTATTCCTTATTACGGCTGTAGGACGCACTATGGTTAGCTTTAGATGTGTACTGAAAATTTAGTGCCAAGTTTTGTAGTGACGTCGTATTAATTGAAAAAGAAAGGGGCTCGCAATGATACTAAGGTTCTATTGAAAATTATCTTCAGAACTAGTCTTATTATGCAGTGTAGCGCATTCCTCTGTACTTGACTCTTAAAGTACACAGACTCTGGGTCTTATTGTAAAAGTTGATTCCGTCAGACATTAGTTACACTGATACCAGATATATTATATAATTAATACATTTCTATACCTATTGAAATTATTAAATACAACACGTATAGTGTAAAATATAATTAACCCTTACATGCATAACGTTGTTTTTAAAATAACATTGCGAAAAACATCTCAAAATTATCACAGTAATGTATTGTAGCTATGAGCCAATTTTCACAAAATCTGAAAAAAAATTATTTGCGCCTTTGACATAACTTCTATGTTTGAAAATAAAATCAAAGGATATATCAATTGATACCAAAAAATATCTATTGTAAATTGTTAATGTACAACAAGAATGTTGCCAAATACGGAACCCATTTGTTGCCAAAATCGGAGTATCGTTCTCATATTGCACGGTTTTCTAAACATTCTTTCGTCAACTCCTTGCTCTTCCTTGAGTACTACGGCTCTTAATAGTGGAAAATATACCTCACCTTCCAGTCACTTGCTAATTAAATGCCGTTACAACAGTTAAAAAGTGACTCAAGTAGTCGTTAATAAAAAGGGAAAAAAATAAAGCCATGTGCGCTGCGAAAAATATAATGACTGATTTAAAATCGATTTTTACATAATCAACTGCCAATTTTAATCTTACAAGTGATAGTGGAATCATTTGTAACTTTAGGGTATTATTCTTAGTTACTAAAAAATCGTAAAACAAGCCCGCATCTTATATTACCTTAAATTCTAACCGGTGCATTTTCATTCGTAAATAGCGCTAATGTACAATTACCCTCATGTTTCTGTAGACATCCTAAAGTAGTTTTGCTTCGGATTCTGTCCGTAATGATCGTCAACCGGTTCGTGAACCTGAGAAGGCTACACTATATGTAATACTCGACACGAGTTACTACATGTTCGTCCTATAGCAAACCTCGCGCGGTAGGAGAAAAGACAGCGTGAGTGGAAAAGGCTGTTTGCCCTCCATTTATTTTTGTTTGTTGATTAAACTGGGCGGCAAAAAACAAACTGACTCCAGTTTCGTCGCTGATGATGCCCTTGGTGATTCGGTAAAATGGAATCGTTGGAATCTGAATATACCTAAGTGGAACGATGGTCGGTTTATCTTTTTCATTTTCCTCGCCACAGGTGACCTGTACTGAAAGTCCTTTTGGTAATGGTATACCGGTTGTAATACTTGAGGTATTTTTTTCTCTTGATCCGATTAAGTTATCAAATGTTTCCACATTACTTTTAAATTCAGCAAATAACCCGAACACATTTTTTTACCGGAATATTAGTCGCAAATATGACCTTCCTGTTTCCGACAAGCGTGATGAGCATACAAATGTACCAAAATTTTTTGACTTCAGCAACCATCCTCTCAGAAAGGCGGAAAGGCTCAACAAATTCCATCATTTTTTTACGCTGTTGTTTTAATGTGGGCACAACAATTTCCACTTTCCAGGCTTCCTGACAAATGGCTTTATACTTTTTCTCAACTTTTCTCCCACTAGGTAACTACTCCATTTACATTTTTACTCACCAAAAACTCTTTGGCACGCATCCTGTGTCGGCTGCTTCTGGAAAGATAAAACTTAATTGCTCACTTTTTTCGGTGCGGTAATGTTTGCTCCGGTTTTAGTGTTGAGTACTCTCTGCTCTATGTGTGTACGTCGGGGACAACTAATGAAGATACAAACACGTGCTAATTGGCTAATTGGTGTCAGCTTTTAAGTGAATTGAAATTTTTGCGAGCTAAGTCGATCTGATGGAGTTAAAGAGTGTCTACTTCTGGGTGACGTTTGCAATCGAGAAGGTAAATTACGTTTTCAAGAGAAACGAATGTTCTTCTGCCATCCGTATCCATGTACAAAAATGACAAAATGAAATTCAAATCGTGAATGCAATGACGAACACCAAGAACTACAATCCCCCATATTTCGTGTTCCTGCTCCCATGTCGACTGAAAATAGGAATCCCTAAGTGAAGATGTAGTTCCTTGTCGAGGACTTAATGGAGGGTCTAAAATATACCAGTCGCGCACGGAGCATTTTGAGTTTTACCCTCACTATTTATTTTCTTCACAAATCGTGGGAATCAAATTATGTGATCGTGTCCCATTTAAACCTGATATGGCTCGCTATGTGTTTACACCCAACTTATTTGGGGTCCTCTAGTTGTTCTGCAAGTGTGCAGTTTTCTAATCAACAATGGTTAGAATAGCACAAATCAATCTCCAGCATAAAGGTACAGCAACAATAAATCTATCCCGTGTTATGTAGGGAGGTAATGCTCCCAGTGCATTGCACAGTGGAAAAAATCCGACCAAAAAGGCAATTAATTGGAAGCCACTGAAAAAGACAATAATATATACACCAAAAGTTGAGGAATGAGTTTTTAGGAAATAAAATGCAATCAAATTTGTTCACCGCACGCAACTCTGGTCGGAGATATGAGGCTTTAAAGATCCAGAACATTACCGTTTTTCATCAAATCAGAGGCCTACTCCAGAATCTGCTGAAAAAGTACAAAGAATTATACCCTTAAAGTTCCGCGAAACTCCATCAATCAAAATGCAATCAAATTGGTTCACCGCAGGCTCTTGTGCCCGGAGATATGGGACTTTGAAGATCTGGAACATTACCGGTTTTCATCAAATCAGGCTCCCAATCAGAAGCCGCAGCAAAAGACCAACTGGTTTTTGGCAGTAGAAATTAAGCATCCTAGTTTTCCGGCGGAGGAGTTTACCATTCACCAAGTGGAATCCACCGAGATTTCCGGAAGCGTTTTAAGTTGGATTACAGGAAATTATTTCGGAGGAGAAAATAAATATCGTTAATGGAGATTATCCAGTGGGGTGAACGTGGTTATTCTCGAGAACTGCAAACAATTGTAGATGCCGTAGGAATGAAGCAAAAAGTTTCGGAACATACCCGTATTTGCCTCAGGAGTAGCAGTTTGATTGACTTGAGTTTCTCCAATATTGGGGAGCGCGAAGCTAAAATTTTAGAGGAGTGGAAAATCACTGACCATGAGACAGTTGATAGCTAGCTTTTATTGGTGCTCCGAAGTTGTACTTGCCAGATCGTAATAGCTCACATGTATCATGGAAAATGTACTCGAAACAAAAACTACAAAGCATTCTCAGAAGCGACAGAACGCTTTTGAATGATATAGAATTAGTGGAGGGAAAAGCTGAAGTTCTTAGTTCCGCTTTGACGAGTGCAGTCGCTAAATTAACTGAAGCTCGTGTAAATAATTCATCCAGACCAACTAAATGGTTTGGACCTCGTTTGGCATCGATAAAATCCCAAAGAGATAGTGCGTATAGATTATTTAAAGAAACAAAAAGCTCTGAGAGCTGTCAGGCTTATAAAATCCTCCGCAACATCTATATGCGCGAAGTTCGTTTAACAAAAAATCTATCAGTCCAGCAAGAAATGAATGAATGTTTAATGAGATTTAATGTAGATGGGAAAAATTCAAAGGTTATTTTTGATGGTTCGAACGAGGTGTATTCTGACGAAGTTACGGCAGATAAAGTTAATAAGTTTTTTATCAAAAGCATTGACGAAATTCACGAAGCCATTCCACCACCTACAGGAATACTAGTGAAGAAAAACGAGATAAACGAAAATCAGTTTGTGTTTTCAAGCCTATCAATATGCTTAAACTTAAGGAGATTATCTCTCACCTAAACAATTGCTCGAGAGCGGACAATGTTACTAAGCGGGTACTGGAGGATGCGTTTGACGTATTTGCTAATAAACTGTTAACAGTTGTTAATAAGTCACTCCGGCAATGTGTTTTCCGGAAGTGTGGAAGAAGACAGTCGTAATTCCAGTTCTAAAAGTTCTAAACGAATCACGAGCAGAGGATCACTGCCCGATAAATATGCTACCGATCTACGAGAAAGTTTTAGAGACGGTCGTTACAGAACAATTGATGGGCTTTGTAGATAGTGCTGGTATACTCCGGATTCCGGAAAAATCATTCGTGTGAAATAACGCTTAATCTATTATTGTTGAAATGGAAGCAAGCCATTACGAATGGAAAAGTTGTCTTGGCAGTTTTTGTTGACTTGAAACGAGTATTTGAAACAATTGATCGCCGTAAACTGATTTGCGTTTTGAAGAAATATGGTGTAAATGCTCTTGCGTGGTTTCGCAGTTACTTAGAAAGACGTACGCAAGTTACAATGTACAACCGCGCTACATCATCGGAAGCCGAAATTAACCTTGGTGTACCACAGGGTAGTGTACTACTTTTATCCTATACATTAACGACATGAGAAATATTTTGAAAAAATGCGGAAATAAACCTGTTTGCCGATGACACAGTTTTGTTTCTCATCGGTAATAGTTTCGATGAGTGCATCAGGCTAATGAACCTTGAACTGACGAAGTTTAGTGATTGGTTGAAATGGAAAAAAAACTCAAACTGAACATTTCCAAGACCAAATATGTGATTGTGACTACGCGGCAGATGAATGGAAGTTCTGCAACAGTTGAAATAGATGGAGAGACAGTTGAACGAGTTGCAACTGTCAAATATCTTGGGGTCACATTGGACGAAAAACTAAGTTTTAATGAGCACGTGAATTATATAATCCGGAAAGCTAGCAGGAAGTTTGGCGTTATTTGTACGATTAAATAACTGTTTACAAGACCACAATAGCGCCCCATTTTGATTACTGTGCTTCTATTCTGTTCTTAGCATCCAAAAAACAGCGTAAGTGAATGCAGATCTTACAAAACAAGGTACTGCGACTGTTACTACGATGTGACCGACTAACTCCGTGACATTTGATGCTCAATTGTTTACAATGAATGTCAGTTCAGTAACTATTGAATATAACACACTTGTTTTCATCTTCAGAGTAATGAATGAAATGACCTGGCAGTACATGTGTAGCACTGTTGTGTACGGAAGAGATGTGCACCGGTATGAAAACAGACAAGCTGGCAATCTGAGATTGTTGAGCGCTAAGAAATTTTGTACGCAGAACTCATTATTTTATATAGGCTACAATTTGTTCAACGCATTACCAGAATACGCCAAGCGGACTAATAACCTAAGAGAACTTAAACAGGCCTGCAAGATTTTTGTGAAGCAGAGGCCTTTGGACTTATAATAGAGAAGGATGGGCATACACGGAAGTGAAGAAAGATTGAAGGAATCTCTCACGAATGAAAAATATTATCGAAAGATATCTGCTCGTAAACCTTCCACACTACAAAAGATGTGTGTGGGTTTGAGGTGGGCCATCCCAGGAAAAAAATGAACTTTTTGAACGGTTCAAGATAGAGGTTGATAGTCTCCGATGAAGTTGTAGAACAAGACATTTTAGCAAAAATTGCTAAAGACATGCATGATGTTCCCTGAAGGCGGTTTTATTTATATAACTTTTGTAGTTTTTAGTACCCTTTGGACAACTTGAATATTATTTTAGGGTGTATAATTTGTTTTAATACAACAACAACTACTTATTTTTCGTTTCAATGTTGTTTCAGCATTGGGGGATTTTACATCAAAGACCGTTGCTGTCATATGGACTATCGTGCTTTGTAGTACAGATGACCAAAAACAGTTCATTTCTAGTAAAAAATATAACTTTCTAACTTGAGTTTCAAAGCTAGAGTTTCAGCATATTGAGACAAACTATCGATTTACGAAATGGCTGGTTCGCGATTTTCGTTCACGGAAACAAGTTCACCTCTAGCTCAATCCATCCCGCATCCATTCTTCGGAGGCAAGTAATTCTACTAATCTTTGCTGGCTCTTCTTTACTCATGTCAAGAACACAGTGAGTGAGAAAGATATTGCTACTCTGGTCGCTGAATCACTTGGAACTAATGCTGCAATTGTGAAGAAACTCGTACCTGAATGGAAGGACGAAGCATTAATGCCGTTAATTTCTTTCAAAGTAGGAATTGACGCGAAGCTAAGAAAAAGCACTATCTCCATAAATATGGCTCTGTTTCCGACAACTTCACGAGAAATTTGACATTTGGTAGCCCCCGCAGCGCTGAATTTAGAATAATATTTAGTTTGAAATATTGTGTTGTTACCTTTGCATATTGTTCGACTACTCGTTTTGTTATATATTGTTATTGTATGTGTTAAATTAACTTAAGTAACAGTCTGTATGGCAGAATTCGCCAAAGACGAAATTATAATAATAAATAAATAAATATTCTCCTCCAAAATATCTGAAAGTATTTCTAAAGTCATATTAATTAAAAATAAAAACTGCAAAAGTCACATAACTAAAACCATTGTTTAAGAAACATCATATTTTATCGGTAAATTTCTTGTAAAATTAAAAGTAAAAGATATAGAGATCCAGTGTCTTTGACAAAGTTTTTAAACTTAGATGCCCAGCAAACCAGCAATCGTATATAAAAGTTTACAATAAATTACAAATAATGACAGACTAAATCAAAATTACAAATAGTGCAAACAAAAATTATGTTTTGTTGTAAAAAGTTCACATAAAATGCAAATCTGTGATCGAAATACAATTTTGACTTGAAGTTATTTATTAGTTCACAACAACTTAAAACAAAATTGTACATGCGAAAATTTTGAAACATTGTATAGAAATTAATTTGCAATTGGATTAAACTGCAAAATCGTTCAAAAAAAAATAGTCGCCTCCTTATAGCACTTCGCAAATTCTCTGCCAGACAATATTTGAGCAATAAAAATGGCTTGAATAAAGAATGTAGGTTTTGATTTGACAGGTATAGAAGGTATCTTGAAGGGCCATATTTAGGTTGGATTATGGTATTTTTAGATCGTAATCACAAAGCGATAAAAATGATCAAATATAATCGTTGCTTGACAGTGTATAAATAGGTGAGTACATAGCGGCTATGCTGAGAATACGAAGATCTCAGGTTCGAAACTGTGGAAGTAAATCGTAGCAGCTAATTTAATAATTGATGTTCCAGTAACTCCAAACTCACTCATGAAAAACATATATCTACCAGTGTGGGCGTAACTATGTCTTATAACAGAATTATAGAAATTTCATCCTGATTTTTTATTTTCATGTTATTTTTTAAAAAAATACTCCTTGTTACCACATTGGGGACCTTAAGCTGCATAAACCTTCATGTGTGATTGTAAAGTTGATCACATATAAACAGATAAGCTAGATGATTGTATATTGCTTCTGATGAGATAAAAATTCGTCGTAAATCACATAGTTCTACTATACCGATTTGTTGTACGTATATGGCCTCCACTTTTGTTCACATAGAAGGGATCTGTGCATTTTATACAATCAATTTATATCGTTTAAGAGTACAGTTAATCAAATTGCAACTTATTAAAGTGAATCAAAATGTTGGGTGGGTGGGAAGTTGTCAGTTTCCAAATGAAACTGAACCGTCTCTATCCAATCATAAATATATTTTTTTCGATCATCTTGATATCTCTCTCAATGTGATAACATATCGTAATCTTTAATGTACGAGACTTTTTTTGTAAAACTTGGCAGCCAAGTTTCATGGACATTTTCCAACAATCAGTCACCTTAAACAAGAAGTCATACACGACTGTTGTCACAAATAGTTACATGGGTGAGGATTTTCTTTTTTCCAGCGATATTGCACTCACATGTAGTTTTCCATATGAAGATTTCGAGAGGAATGGTTGTCTGGTTATATGGAGAGACAAACAAAACAACAACAAACGCAAGTGGTCTGTTACGCTGATGGAGGGATGTACTGGGACTAGTGTATACTGTCGTGAAATGAGTTTAAACGGTCTCACGCGCTTGGTAGATACTGTACGTTATTCCAAGCAGAAAACTGCGGGGTCAATGCACAGACCTTGGCTGGGTGCCCTAACATATTACTGTAAATGAATGGGCTGACGAATTGGTCAGGGCAGGTGCAGCTATAGACTTTGTTGGTTATGAGCCCACCTTGCCATTTTCAACAAGTTGGTTAAGAGCAACAATCCCGTCCTGGGCTTCATTCGAGCACTGCAAATATTGGAGGAATCTACACGTGTAGCCAAACAAAGGCGTTTCTAGAACAACCGTACCGTTTGATTTCGAAAAATTTTCTAATTTTTTCCAAACTCCACTGCGACATGCTGGCCAGGGCTTTGGCTGGTTACTGAAAACTCAATGATCAAATGGTTATTTTTCAGCGCGCTGAGTCATTTTCATATAATCTTTGTGGATCTGACTACAGAACGTCATATCATCTGACATGCAATTGTCCAACAGTAGCACAAATCAGATTTCGTGTTTTTGACCGTCTTTATGTAGACGACACTACATTTGGACGACTGAACTGAAACTCAAATCATACTAAAGTTTCCTATTCAATGTGGTAAAGAGCGTTAGTTTTTCTGGCAGGCGATTTGCACTATTTATCAGTTTAACTTACTGTTTATTTTTGTGCTGGCTTTTTCCACCCTTTCAATTTTCTTGTTTGGATTCATATCTTTCCGGAAGAATTTTACGAGTAAAATTAGATAACAATGTATCGTCACAATTTTCCATTAAGTTTGGTGTTCCACAAGGAAGTAACTTGGGGCCTTTGCTATTTGTACTGTTTTTCAACCATATCGCATTGTTGCTGGGAGCCGTCCGCAAACTAGTTGATGCAGATGACTGTACTTTGTTGAACGTAAAAAAAATTCAGGAACAAACTCAAAAGTAGATCCGTTATTTAGAAACTACTAGCTTTCTTAACGTTTAGTCTCGATACCACATTTTTCATTAAATTGCACATAATGAATTACTTTATAATACGCTATTGCTAGTGTAAAAACGCCCAAGAATCACATGGTAGAAGTTCCATTTCAGGAAATATATGGAAAGTTGAGATACTAGAGAATTTAATGAAAAAATGTGGCGTTCAGATTAAATGTCGAAAAACTAATAATCATGAATATACAGAACTACTACTTACATTTTATTCTTGAGGATTTTCCACGTTTAATGAAGTGCATTTGAGTATATCTATATGAGAAAATAATAAAATTGATTGAAAATGAAAAAAGGCCCTAGAACCCCAACTTCTCGTAACGTCGCAAAAGTTCTAATTAATTTTTGAATTTTTTCTGCATTAGAAAAACTGCAAAAAAAATGTATGATTTGCTGCGTGGGGCAGGAATGACATAGAATATGTGGAATGTAGTCCCAAAACTCCAACTTTCCGTATTTTCAAGGTGCAAACATTTTTGCAATATTGTTTCCTATAAAAAAAATAAAACAAAATTTTCGGATTGCTACTTCAAATGTTACAGCATTTAATATATTTTTCTTCATATTCTCTCATAGTGATAAAGGTTAAAACTTTTATTGAAGTGGGCAGGGGTCAAAAATTAAATTAAATTTGGCATCGGAGCTTGCTTTGGCAAATGTCACAATATGAAGGGTCACTTAGAATTTAAGAAAATGTGTGTTGAAATACCCTACGGTATAATCGTGATACCTCAGAGATTCAAGTCTAGTGAAATGGCTATCAAATTACTTCGATTGGCAGGTTTAGATCAGTAATCGTCAATCAAAGAATCTTTGAATATATTGACTGAACCGATTTTCTGGAACTAAATCTCAAAAGTAAGGTATAATATGCGGTCAGTTGTTTCACTTCACATCCTTCCTCCCAGACCACTTTTACACCAGCTTTCCCTTCATCCTTCCCGCATACCAACATAAGTTAGTGGTTCCCATTACACTCATGAACGAACCCATTACGAAAAATGTTCGTCATTTGGGTGTAAAGTATCCTTCCAACGCGTGTTGCAAATAGTACCCTTCTTCTTCCACCAGCTGATTATGAACTACGTCTCGAACCGCCGATCACTGGTTCTGATGGTCCAAGTTGTCGTTTTTGTCTTTCTTGTATTTACTAAATTTTAAAGTTTGATTATTGATTTTGATTTTTGTATATAGTTAATAACTTGTTCCCGAATGGCAACAATACGTAAATCAAATTCCGTAAATTTGAACAAACTCAACGCAAAAACGATAATTCAATTTATTTAGAGTCCGTTAAATTTTCCCTGCCGATTAGACACGATATATCTATATACAACTTCATCGATTGCTTCATTTTACTTACGTTTAGTATTTTCACTTATTTCCGTCACTTCCGGGAAATGGTCTCGTACGGTCGTCTAACCCTACATATTTTATTGTTATTTAGGTTTAAGTTTTATAAATATTTGCTTTACCTTATCATGAGCTCGGTTATCTGCGATGCTTCAATAGCACGAACTAGCTGTAACAGTCCTGTGATAAATTTTAGGTTAAATTCATTGCTTTTTTATCTTTATAGCACATTTTACCTCTAGCCTTTAATAAACTCAACCGTACTATTAATTATAAGAATTCAGCACCGTACTTTTAGCTGTTAATCCACTCCGTACTAATGTAAAGCAATATATAAGCAACCTTAAAACAATCCTAAACCGTACTTCTAGCTATTAGAGTTTCAATTTAATTTCGCTTTAATGACTATCTCAAACCACTTTTTTAATCTCGATATCTTTCTTCGTCGTCGCTATCCTTTTTTTTTTTTGTTTACCACTGACTTGTCAGTTACTCGCTGTCCCGCTTGCAGCTGGGGCGGCTGACCTCGTTGAGGGTAAATTGATAACGGAGGCGCGTTCGCATGTTGCGTAACACTCCCCCCCAGTACACAGGCTCCGGGTTCCTGTGTATTCGCTGTTGCGCCGACGTCTAGAACCGCCAGCTTGACTGCTGGGCGTTCGAAAATGTTCGCTGTTGTCCTCACTGTTGCACTACGAACTTGTCCATCCTTCAGCTTGACGTCCACAACACGTCCTTTGGGCCACGTGTTTCTTGGCAGATCTGGATCGACAATGACGACAACATCACCAATCTGGATTGGTTTAGCTGGGTAATGCCATTTTGTGCGGCGATTTATCGACGGCAAATACTCTCGTAACCATCTCTTCCAGAACAAATTCGCGTGAGTTTGTGATGTTTTCCAAGAGTTCGATAGCGTAGCGAGGCTTTCGTCGTAGGGTAGTAATGGTTTGGAACCACTGGATGAACCTAACAAAAAGTGGTTGGGTGTGATGGCTTCATGTTCGACATCCTCGATGGGTACGTAAGTTAAGGGTCGCGAATTTAGGATATTCTCCACCTCCATGAGGCTGTTCCTGAGAACTTCGTCGGTTGGCAATCTTGGAAGCTTCATATTATTCAGTACTTTCTTAACAGACTGCACCAATCTTTCCCAACTTCCACCCATGTGTGGGCTACTCGGTGGCAAGAACGTCCACTTGGTATCTGGGGTTTCGAGCTCTTGCATGAGCTTCTCCTGATCTAGAGAGCGAATTGCTTCGGTCAGTTCACGATTTGCTCCAACGAAATTAGTTCCACGATCACTGAATAGTTCTAAAGGCGTTCCACGCCTGGCCATGAAGTTCCGCAACGCCATGATACAGGAACTGCTATTAAGCGTGTGGGCGATCTCTATATGGACGGCACGGACTACTAGGCACGTGATGAGTACACCCCATCTCTTCTCAACGCGTCTACCAACGACTACCTGCATCGGGCCAAAGTAGTCGACACCAGCATAGGAAAATGGTCGAGAATATGCTGCAAGCCTTGCCAGCGGAAGGTCAGCCATAACGGGCGGTCGCGGACGAGCCCTAGCATTCATACAGGTCTGACATTCTTGCCGTACCTTGTAGCAGACTCTTCGCAACTTCGGGATTCGGTACTTCTGGCGCAATTCGTTAACTGCTGTTTCATGGTTCAGGTGATGGTAGCGCTCATGAAAGAAACGTACGATAAGTGTGGTAATCGGGTGTTTATTCGGTAGCAGTATAGGATGAGCGGAGCCTGGCTGTATGAATTGGCAACCAGTCGCCCTTCCAAGCATGCGAAGTACCCCATTATCGTCTAGGAACGGTGAGCATGTGTAGATCGAACTGTGCTTGGGAATACGAGCTACCTTTCTTTCGTCCACATCCTTGGAACGCAATAGCAAGGACATTTCTTTACTAAACTCATCTAGCTGTGCTTGTATATAGATCAAGTTTTCGGCTTCAGATAACTCCCTGTGTTTGAGGATTCCGATCGTGGGTGTACTCTGATGTATTCTAGCCCGAATATTGCTGTAAAACCGGCGCATATAAGCAACAACTCGGACAAGCTTTCGCCAGCTCGAATATTTAGCAAAGTTAATGACTGGAACTCGAACAGCATGAAGGTTTACCGAATGGTTGATTTCTGTTGTGGTAGTTCCGTGATTCATCGGCTGAGGTGGCCACGAACTTCGCTGCTGCCACATGAAGAAAGGCCCGTTAAACCATCGGCTTGATGGCGAAATATCAGGAATTCTTTGCCACTTCGTGCCTTCATCTGCGACATTCATTTTTGTCGGAACCCAGAACCATTCCGAAAGTTCACTGTTTTCCAAAATTTCGCCAACTCTGGCGCCGACGTACTTGCTGTATTTCCTGTGATCCGAACGCAGCCAACAAAGAACATCTCTCGAATCAGTCCAAAAAAACCGTTTTTGTACTGCTATTCGATGCGTTTCTCCTATCGCCTTCGCCAGGCGTGTTCCAATCACTGCAGCTTGAAGCTCCAGTCGGGGAATCGAAACGTACTTTAGTGGCGCTACACGAGTTTTGGCAGTGACGAAGGCACACTCTATCGTGTTGCCCTCTTCGTACCGAAAGTAGGCGACTGCTGCGTATCCGTTTTCGCTTGCATCGACGAATACATGCAGTTGGATTTCATTGGATTTGGCTGACGACGTTGTCATCGTTCGATAACACCGAGGAACGGAAACTGTTTCGACGTTGTGTAACACACTGAGCCATGTTCTCCACTTCTCGAGTTGCTGATCTGCTATTGGTTCGTCCCAGCCAACATTAGAACGCCAAATATCTTGAAGTAGGACTTTCAAGAACATCAGCACGTTTGCGAGAAGCCCAATCGGATCGTAGACTGACATGAGGATTCGCAGCACCTCCCGTTTGGTTGGGGCTTCCTGTCCAGATAACAGCTCGTGCTTGCATCGTTGCGGAATTTTGAATGTGAACGTATCACTGACAGTATCCCACCACATGCCCAGAACTTTCTCGGTTGCTAGCTCCCCAGGCTTGTTCAAATCCTTTTGAGAAGAACTGTGATCACCCATGACATCAATAACTTTTTTCGAATTCGACAACCATCCCCGGATTTCAAACCCTCCTTCAGCGTGTATGAACCGTACATCCTGCGCCAGTTTCACCGCCTCTTCTTCCGATTCGACGCTATAAAGCATATCGTCGACGTAAGTTCCGTTACAGATCGCCTCCACTGCTTCTGGAAACTGGTTCTTAAATCGACCTGCGTTTAGATTCTTGACGTACTGTGCGCTGCTGGGAGAACAACTCGCACCGAACGTCATCACCTGCATGATATAAACCGTTGGGGTATCGCTGAGGATTCCATCATTCCACAGAAACCTTTGGCAATGCTGATCTTCGTTGTTGATCTGCACTTGATGGAACATCTCGCGAATATCCCCTGAGACCGCTATACGATACTCACGAAACCGCTGTAGAACGTTTGGAAGAGGCGTAACTTGATCAGGTCCTTTCAACAGAAACGAATTTAGTGAAACGCGGCCTACCTTGGCTGCTGCGTCCCAAACCATGCGAAGCTTTCCTGGTTTATTGAGATTTACAACTGGAAAGATCGGCAGGTACCACGAGCGTCCCTTATGCATTGCTTCTTCTTGCTTCGAAAGTTTTCGAATATATCCTTTCGCTTTGTAGTCCGCTATCTTCTTCTGGAGAACTCTTGCCAATTCTGGTTCCCGTACCAAGCGCTTGGCCAAACACTCATGACGCTTCAAAGCCATAGGTTTACTGTCCGGCAGCTGGATGTCATCATACCGCCACAGTAAACCGGTTTCGAATTTTCTTCCTAGTTGCTTCGTGTTCGACTGCAGTAACGTCATCGCCCGTTCATCATCTTTTGACATCAGCGACTTCCCAGTAAGCTGAACTCCGAGGCTATCCAGGGAGAAATAGTTCTTAACAGTAGAGTTCAACGCATCGCACTGGCAGATGTGATAGCTGTACGTACTATCGCTGCTGGACGTTGATGGTTTTACTACTGAGCACGGACCGTAAACTAGCCAACCTAGTCGAGTCAATACGGCGGTAGGCTGATTTTCACTCCCTTCTCTTGAGTCGAGTGGATACTCCAACCTAGTGTTGTCTACACCCAACAGGATTCGCGGTTTAACTTCAGCATAAGATGCGATAGGAAGACCGGAGAGATGTCCGTAATGTTTCACCAGATCCGAAATCGCTATCGATTGAGAAGGAAGATCTAAGCTTCGTACTGTGTGTACCTTCGACAGATGAAAGCGTTGAGTGGGAGTTTGGGAACCCGCGATGTCAACTGCAAATTTAACCGATTCTTCTTCGTATCTGCCTTGACCACCAGTCCAAGACATACACAACGGAGTTTTCTCGCCGTTAAGATTCAACTCCTCCCACAGACTATGTTCCATCAGAGTGGAGGTCGATCCTGAGTCAAGGAAGGCGTAGGTGGTAATGGACTTCTCCTTTCCATGTACCGTGATTCTAATGTACTTCAACAGTACTTCCCCAAGCGAACAGTGATGAGTGTTACAAGAGGTGTTTTGCAATGAACTGTTTGGCAGCTGTCTCGCGTGTTTGCTGTCGTCGTGCAACAACGGGTGATGAAGGTAGCTACATCCATTTTGATCACAAGGGATTTTCCTGTCACAAGTTTTAAAGTGCTTGGTCAAACATTTTCGACAAATCTTCTTTTGATTGATCAGCGTCCATCGTGCACTTGGCGTCATGTTGAGAAAACTACTACATTTGTTGAGATCTTCGCACTCTTTCGAGCATGCCAAACACGCTGTGCGGTTTTCTTCTCTAGGCAGGGTTGCAGAGTGCAGGTGGATATGCGCTTCTTCGTTTCGGCCTCTCTTCTCGAGTTTGTTCGATTTAGTCCACACGTGCGGTCTGATCACTTGACTTAAAGCCTCCACCATTTGTCCCAGCCATTCGTTAAAATCCAGCAATGTACATGCTCCACTCTGTTTCCGATAGAATGCCCAATTCATTTTCAAGGTTGACGGTAAGCTGTCCACAAGCTCTTGCAGCAAAGCAACGTTGTAGAACCGCTCATCCATTCGGCACACCTGTATTGTAGCGCACAAGTTTTGCACGGCAACACCAAAATCGACAATCGTTTCCATTTTGTCAGCCTTTGGTGGTGGCATCATCCTGACTCTATGCACCATCGTTTCCACTATGGACTCCGGATTTCCAAAAAGGGTTTTTAATCGGCTTATGATCACCGGAACGTTGTCCGGATGTAAAAGCAGACTTTTAACCGCGTTCAGGGCTTTGTCGTATAGACTCCTCTCCAGTCGATCAAGCAGTTCGTCATTTCGAAAACCACACATCCTGCACGTTCTCTCGTAGGCTGCGATGAACCGTGGCCAGTCTTCAGGATCTCCTCCGAACTTTGGTAAATCTTTCACTGTCTGTCTCGCCGCTAGATGACCATTATTCAGAGGCACGTCGTCACCGTTTAATTGCTGATGATTAAATGTCACGTTCTGACGCGGTGTAGATGTTACCACCGGTGGCAGCACGGTACCTTGATAGGTTGGAACAGGGTATTGGAAACTGGGAACTACCGGATGCGGATAGCTGGCTGTAGGACGCGAATAGCACGTTGTTGGATGTGTGGCCGTCATAATTGATTGCTGAGACACAGCTGAGTACGTTTGAAAAGGTGGTAGACTCGGCGGTACTGCTGCTGGGTGGCTGGTAAACAATGGTTGATAACCAGGCACAGTTCTCGTTACAGTCACACCTGGTAAAGGACGATCGATATCACCAACACCGGAGGCATAATTGTTATGAAACTCAGGCGGAACAGAATTACCAAAAGACGTCTGCAGACCAGAGACCACTACTGGGACATAGTTACTGGGAAGACTTTCCCGAGTCGACACTACTACTGATTTTCGTAGAAGCTCATCGTATACCGGAAGGGGAGTTTCATCAAAAGGTTTAAAAACTTCTTTTCCTATATTCTCCGTGTTGTTTAGCCAATCTTCGATCTTGGCGCAGGTCTCGTTTGTTGCCGATTCCGAGTCGCTCATCTCCAGCATTTCTAGATCTAGAGCTAAACGCTCCTCTAGCTGCTTTTTCTCCAGCGCTTGTCGTGCTTCTAGAGCTTTCAATTGTAGGTCGCGGAGTTTTGCTGACCGTTTTGACACATTCGAGGTCGCTTTGCTACTTGTTCTGGTTGACGTGGTGCAGTTAGCATTAGAGTTCGCTGATCGTTCTATGCTATATTGCCGATCCGCTATGTTTTCCGAGACTTCATCTTTCTGCCTTGGCTGCTTCGGAATTGCGCCCTGAAAATCACTATGGAATGCCTTAGATCGTGTTGTAACAACTCCCGACAGCGAACCTTGTTGCAACTGCAACTTTCCCTTCTGCGACTGATTAAACTGATTCTGCTTTTGCTGCTGCTCAAGCCGTCTCTGATGTTCTTCAGCCTGCTCCAGGTGTTTTTGTTGCTTCTGTTGCCATTGCTTCTGCTCCCGTTCAAGATGCTCCAACTGTTCACGCAAACCACGCCTTTCCTGCTCCAACGATTTCCTTATACACCCATTACAACTCCAGTCTCGGTCCCGAATACTGTCCTCCACGTTAACGCACTCGTAGTGAAACCACACATCACAATCGTCGCACTGCACCATTCGGCTATAATCGAGTCGTCGACACGTACCACATCCGGCTCCCTCATCGCCAGGAGAATCGCTTTTTCCCTGGGTACGTTTGCCCGCACTCGCTACGCTATCGCTTGACATCCCCGAAAGTTAAACGGAAAATTTAATTTGTTCCCGAATGGCAACAATACGTAAATCAAATTCCGTAAATTTGAACAAACTCAACGCAAAAACGATAATTCAATTTATTTAGAGTCCGTTAAATTTTCCCTGCCGATTAGACACGATATATCTATATACAACTTCATCGATTGCTTCATTTTACTTACGTTTAGTATTTTCACTTATTTCCGTCACTTCCGGGAAATGGTCTCGTACGGTCGTCTAACCCTACATATTTTATTGTTATTTAGGTTTAAGTTTTATAAATATTTGCTTTACCTTATCATGAGCTCGGTTATCTGCGATGCTTCAATAGCACGAACTAGCTGTAACAGTCCTGTGATAAATTTTAGGTTAAATTCATTGCTTTTTTATCTTTATAGCACATTTTACCTCTAGCCTTTAATAAACTCAACCGTACTATTAATTATAAGAATTCAGCACCGTACTTTTAGCTGTTAATCCACTCCGTACTAATGTAAAGCAATATATAAGCAACCTTAAAACAATCCTAAACCGTACTTCTAGCTATTAGAGTTTCAATTTAATTTCGCTTTAATGACTATCTCAAACCACTTTTTTAATCTCGATATCTTTCTTCGTCGTCGCTATCCTTTTTTTTTTTTGTTTACCACTGACTTGTCAGTTACTCGCTGTCCCGCTTGCAGCTGGGGCGGCTGACCTCGTTGAGGGTAAATTGATAACGGAGGCGCGTTCGCATGTTGCGTAACATAACTATATACAAAAATCAAAATCAATAATCGAACTTTATGTATGAAAAAGTAGTATACATTTGAATGTTTAAAATGAACATAACCAACCATGAAATCCTAGTGTTCATGATTAAGAAAGGCACAATTGCACCACTAGGTGGATTAAATCTGTTTTTTGGAGAATTTCTAAACGATATGTGTAAAAATGTCGAAAATCATGGCTGCATTTAAAACTTACTTCCCGCTACATAATTTTTGTTGAATATGCAAAGAACAACCCCAAATCGTAAACATAAACGTAGTTCTACTTCAAAACGAAAACATGCACCGTACTATAAAAGCGACGAAAATCCAGAGTGCCTTCTTATCGCACCGTCTGACCGCACATTAACATACTTTTCACCCGTTGGATGCAATAAGGGCACAAACATATCATTTTTGCGATGTTTATAGATGCCATACATACTGAGAAATTCAATACAAAATTGGTGCACATTCTCCGACTGACTAGTGCAAACAATGTGTAATTCCCTTCAGTACAATGAAAATTACTAACGTTGAAAAAAATTTCTTCCTCTTTTATTTCCAAAATAGAGGCACTTATATTCATACGTAAATGTAGTCACGATAAAAATTGTTAAATTATGAAAATTATAAATTATTATTTTGTGCTTTGTTCAGCTCGGCAACACTGGACACTCCTTCGAAATTTTCACTCTGATGGTTGATTTTCATAAGGATGAAATTAGCTTATATAATTTTAAACATCTCTAAACTTTCCAACTCGAGCTCAAATAGTGGATCGTTTTTATCAGTGATAACAAAAGAAGAAGCGAGGTACTTTGATGATAGCCCGCAACTTTTAAACCGTGTCTGATATCTAAAGAACATTCAATAGAATCAAATATAACAAATGCTGCAACAAGGCAAACTTCGTATCCGGTGCAAGACTTGCAATGAATATTTTTCTCATTAGCTTCATAATGGAAAACCATAAATACATAATTGCCCCATAAAATCATAATGGCAGTCAATTATGCAGATTTTCTTCAACTACAGGATCCGTTCCAAACCGCCAAACTCCGGGCGCGGGACTAGGCCACTTTTTAAACTAGAGCCAATTACCTCACTCATCGTTTTGACCGCGTACTGTGCCGAGCTCGCGCTGGCCCTGCAATTGGAGTCGTGCTACTTGCCTCATTACTGCCATTTCACACTCCTCTCTAAATTCGTTTGGCGGCGATAAATGCGGATGGAAAATATTCAATATTTTCACTTCTGCCTTCGGAAACCATTGCTCACTTCCGCCTAGAAGAGCAAATGAATGAAAATATTAGCCAGTCAAACGGCTGGCCACCGCACACCATCTGACTGTTTCAGAATTTCCCATCCATTGCGGATTTTGCGATTATTGAATATTTTGCATTGAATTATTCAATGCTCGATTTCTCGATTATCTGGACGAATAAAAATTTACTGCAGAACGAAGCAACAGTTCTATATTTTTGTTTTGATAGCAAATCGTTCGATGTGGTTGGTATAATTAATTGGTATCATCAAAAATGTGAACTGTTTTTCAAACATCGTGCTAACTTTTCATACAATGCGATCCCGATGAAACCGCCGTGGTGTTTTTTGCAAGCAAGACAATCTTTGGTGCTACATTCCGTAGCAATTCGAAAATTAGTGTTCTGCGAAAACTCATGTATTACATTAGGAGGAAATACAACTTTATACTTCAAACAAATGTACATCTTTTTTGGGAATTTTCTTAGCGATAAATATAAACCGCAATACGCAATAGTAATTTATTCTAATCGTTTGAATCGAGAAGAGTTTGATCTTCTCATGCTGGTACAATGATTTCTACTGTATATATGATTCCACTATATAGTTGAATCATCATACACTATGGTTGAATAATATTTTGATTGTTTTCGTGTAGCTTTCAAATGGTTTACAATATGAGGTAAAATATAGATCACCAGTTTAGCCATCACTAATCAACGCCTAATCTGAAACCAATTGCAACATGTGCATTAGGGTGCGGCACAGTTGTATGGTAAAACCTAAGCTTGACCATATCCAGCAAAAATCTCTTTTGGTTCCATTTGAGGTCACAAACAACTGTACATAATTTGGGGTCGATTGGTTAGGACCCGGCGTAGCGCATTACGCTTGAAATTTGTATGGGAAAACCAAGTTTTTTGCATTTTCATTTCTAGAGACCCCAGATTTTCTTGAAGAATGCAACTTATAATGTTCGATGATGGTTATCGACGTTTTTCGGCGAAATAAAAACACCAACGTATTGCCAGATCATCCGGACGTTGCGAGCTACTCCTGGCTTTCACTCATCTTCTGCGGACACTAAAACATATATTTGTCAAAAACAATTTTTCACAACTTAAAATCTAACTTACAAACTTCAATCCTCGTTACACTAGCACTATCTCTGTTTTTAATTTCTACTGTCACTTTTGGATCTCAGTTTTTGGATAATAGAGTTGTATGCCGTTTTAAATGTAATAGAGTCAGTTTGTTTGTTAACTACATTTTCGTCTCCTTTAATTTTAATGTGAAAAATTTCAGCTGTTAATCTAGTGCTGCTGTGTGTCATCTTATCTAAAATTTTTGTCTTGTCGAAATTAAAAACATGTCCATTTTCTACACTGTGTTGAGTCAAGCCAGTTCCTCCTATTCTTTTCGTTCTAACATCGTATTTATGTTGCTCTATTCTTTTACATAGAAACTGGCTTGTTTCACCAACATAAGATTTATGGCATTGACCGCATGGTATCTCGTACACTACATTCGTATTTTTGTCTTTCGTTATCGTGTCTTTAGTTCTTGTAAACAGTTCGTCTTTTACTTTGTTTATTGGTCTAAATGCAACATCTATTTCAAATTGTCTCAAATATTTCGACAATTTCCAAATCCACGCTTAAGAAAATTAATTCAATCGTGGATCGTTGGTATAGAGATGGTTATATTGAACGGGCTCAGAAGGATAAACTCAAGATCTTCAACTGCAACCCTCCACGTGTATATGGACTTCCTAAAACACACAAGGAAGGAAGACCGCTCAGAATCATAGTTTCGACGGTTGGAACAGCCACATATAAAATAGCAAGATACCTTTCCGGAATACTGAATGGTATAGTAGGGCAAACAGAGCACCACATTGCCAATAGTTTTGAGTTCGTTGAAGATATGCGGAAACAAAAACTGAGATCAGACTCTATTTTGTTCTCTTTAGATGTGGTTTCATTATTCACGAATGTACCAGTGGACTATGCACTAGAATCGGTAAAGTTGCGTTGGGACGAAATAAGTAAGATCACCGATATAGACGAAACGAGTTTTTTTGAAATGCTGCAGATTGTGTTAGAATCGACCTTTTTTCAACATAGAGGGAAATTCTACAAGCAGAAATTTGGTATTCCAATGGGCTCCCCTTTATCCCCAGCAGTAGCCAATATAGTACTGGAACGGATTGAGCAAGCTGCATTAGATGATTTAGGTAAAAGGGGGATCGTGCCGGTGTTCTTCAGACGCTACGTTGACGATTGTCTGGTGTGTAGTGAAGCAGCGCATGTGAATGAAATTGTTTGTGCATTCAATAGCTTTCATCCGAGGCTGCAGTTTACAGTAGAAATGGAGGTGGAAGGGAAACTGAAGTTCTTAGATACGGTTCTATGGCGAGAAAAAGACGAAATCACTACGAAGTGGTTTCCGAAAGACCCGAATGGAAGATACCTGGACTTTAAATCGGTTAGCCCTTTCACTCATAAGAAAAATACTATAATAGCATTGGTAGACAGAGCATTGAAATTAAGTCATGTTAAATATAAGCAAAATACTTTAGAAACAGTCAAACTTATGTTTAAAAATAATAACTATCCTAAACGTTTAATAGAAAATGTGATAAAGGAGAGAACACACAGAATGTACAACAGTTTAGAAAGAGAGAAAGATAATGCGTAGAAAAAGTTCGCGACAATTCCATACGTGGCAGGTTTGGGAGAGAAATTGTCGAAATATTTGAGACAATTTGAAATAGATGTTGCATTTAGACCAATAAACAAAGTAAAAGACGAACTGTTTACAAGAACTAAAGACAAGATAACGAAAGACAAAAATACGAATGTAGTGTACGAGATACTATGCGGTCAATGCCATAAATCTTATGTAGGTGAAACAAGCCAGTTTCTATGTAAAAGAATAGAGCAACATAAATACGATGTTAGAACGAAAAGAATAGGAGGAACTGGCTTGACTCAACACAGTGTAGAAAATGGACATGTTTTTAATTTCGACAAGACAAAAATTTTAGATAAGATGACACACAGCAGCACTAGATTAACAGCTGAAATTTTTCACATTAAAATTAAAGGAGACGAAAATGTAGTTAACAAACAAACTGAGTCTATTACATTTGAAACGGCATACAACTCTATTATCCAAAAACTGAGATCCAAAAGTGACAGTAGAAATTAAAAACAGAGATAGTGCTAGTGTAACGAGGATTGAAGATTGTAAGTTAGATTTTAAGTTGTGAAAAATTGTTTTTGACAAATATATGTTTTAGTGTCCGCAGAAGATGAGTGAAAGCCAGAAGTAGCTCGAAGCGTCCGGACGATCTGGCAATACGTTGGTGTTTTTATTTCGCCGAAAAACGTCGATAACCATCATCGAACATTCGAAAGCGGCGATTACCCATTGCCTACAACTTATAATGTATATGCATGATTTGCCTAATAACTTTGTCAAAGAAAGTATGGTGCTAAAATCTTCCTGAAAAATCTTGTACCTGTTCAAAGTCCGATGGCTCGAATTGAATGCAAAATCTCAGTTTTTTGACAACCCTTCCAGTGTATCGATGCAAGGTAGTTTTCATAGCGAAATAAAGCCGTAGTGTTTCGTTTTAGCGAATGTGTATGGTCAGATGAATAATTCAAAAGCATCAGCCCAATTTCATATAAGTAGTTAGATGATGAAAAGACCGGTGGGTAAGGAGAGAGAGGGAAGGAGCGTAATACACACATAAACCAAAGTAGAGATTCGTATGAAATATTATCGAGTTGGAATGTTAAGGAATTATTCAAAAACGATTACTATTATGATTTGATAGGGTGATCAGTTCGATGCTATTCTATCAACCGAAACAAATATCGCTGTTCCATTGGGTTCCTTGGGAATTTTCTTGTTGAATAAGAAAAATAGTTTCTCGCATTTTTCAGCCACATTAAGGTGATCAAACTGCATTGAAAAGAGCATTGACATGATCATTATCGACTTTACTATCATTGATATAAGTGAAGGTGGAGATACATTATGACGGTATTCTTTTATACATTATGACGGTATTCTTTTTTCATATAATGCTTATGAGATTGAGCAAGTGTGTTTTTATAATTCATCTGAAGAAACCAGCTGGACCTTCTTTCACTTATTTCAGTTCGAGCCTCTACTTATGTATATGTGTATAATATCGGACTTTGAACAGCTATAACTTTGCTCAGTGACATTCTATCTAGAATTAAAAATGTTAAAAGGTCAGTTTTCCATGCAAATTCCCATAAAAATTTCAAATGCAATGCGCTACGCCGGATCATAACCAATCAACCCCAAAAATTGGCAGTTATTTGGGACCCCACATGGAACCAAAAACTTTGCTGAATACATCTAGTGTGTGTATGTAATTTAACCTCCCAATATTTTTCGCTACATTTTCTCCTGTTGAAACTAACTGGCCGTAATTCAATCAAGAACTGGTTCAGTACACTTCTGGAAAAAAGATTTCATTACTGTATGCCATTAATTTCTCATATCAAGAGAAAACGAAGCTGGTGGATGAAAATCCTATATTACCAGCAATGTATTACAATGATAATAGGTAAATATGACGAAAAAAAATCTTTCTGCTAATATTTACGACAAAAGTACACTGCAACTTGTAGTAAAAGCGATCGCAACAAAAATAAACATCGTTACAAAATCCCATAAATTGTTTTGCATGAATCAATGATTCTTGCACCATTACGTCCTGAAGAAAAAAAAACAGAGATTATATTCAAGAAAATTAGAGATTTGATGAAACAATTTTACACTAATAAGGAACGAGTAGATAACAGTTTGGAAGATGTTTTGAGTAGTCTTGGAATTACTCAAGACGCATAAGATGTTCTATCACTAGGTTGGCGATATTTTATGAACGAAGAAGCTGCGAAGTAGATATTAATAGGTTCAATCGTACAATCCTCAACCTTATGGATACGAATGTAGATTTACAATTTGTTAAGGTTTGTGAAAAGGACTAAAAGATCCTCAAACCGAATTGGACATAAGTCTGCAGGAACGCTTTCGTTGCATTGCCAATACATTTTTAAATAGTCATGTAGTGTCAAAATCAGAAGCGGTCTACCACTGCTTAGGAACTCCTCTTACTTAGTACAGTAGAGCGTCAATTTTTATAAACACTTGGCGGAAAAATGACCGAGTTATTTATTCCCAATACGGTTAATTAGAGTGAAAAAAAATTGCGCATTAATGGCACTAAACCTAACATAAATAAAGTTTGTATTTTGCGTTTTGTATTCATTTCGTCAGTAATTAGCACCAACTGGGTGTCTAGTTAGACGATGTATCTAAACTAGTAGCCAAACTAGCACTAGTTAGATAAACAAAACCTCAAACAGTTCACACGACCTATATGAACGCCTATAAAAACTGACTAGTCCCGAGTGATGTCCCGGGAAGCGAATACAGACGCTATAGTTTGCAAACGAGAAAGCGAAAGTAAGCTCTTGTGTTCTGGCTGGGGAGCCAAACACCTGGCATTATGTAAAATAATTCCTAAAGAAAACCGGAAAAGATGTTGTTACTCATAATGCTAAACGAACAGGACTATCAAATATCCAGCTTACTATTTTCATACTGCCAATAAAGCAAGAAAAGTTAAAAATAGAATTTCGGACGACTAGCAGTTTAGTGATTTTTTTTTAGTCCCCAGAATCTAGCAAAATGTGTTTATTAATTAAGCGCTACGTAATTATATTTTATAGTATTTTGTTTTTGATTTTTTGATAGTGGGACAAATATGCGTAGAATTTCAATAATGGGGCAAACTGACTTCGTATTTTTTACGATGTCTTCGAACAAACGATATGATTTGGATGTAATTTCTGAAAATATGCATTTAAAAAGACTGTTTAACTAATAAAGTTGAAATGTTCCCACAGTAACAAGGGACAATTATGCGTAGAATGTATGTATTCATTTAATATATAAATTGTAAATAAATTTGAAATTTACATTTAATTTAAGCGTTCGTGTATCTTTTTCGCAGGAACGGAAAATTCAAACTACTGAACGTCTGGCAAGGCGCCTGATGGCTCTCCATCGAGACGTTAGTCCGGCTATACAGTGTGAAGTGATACCAGGATATTGTATGTTAAAAGCTTTAAGTTTGAAATGTTTAAACATTTTTTTCATAGGCATGCGGTGGTTGGACGCGGTTATAGAAGATAGTGTTAATGAGCTGAAGCGTCAATGAAACTGTTAAAATTGTCTAATGGGAACATTGTGTCTATCATTTATTTCCACTTAGATTCCTCGGTGGTTATGAACAATAGAAAATTTAAAGTGTGTAATATATTGAAGGTCCGCTGGGCCTACTGCCGTTTTGCGCAAAATTGTTCCATGTTATATGGGAATTTCTACAGACATAGAACGATTGTGCGTAGAGCAGCAGTATACATCAAAAGCAATAACAAACGTCGTAGAATCTATAGCTCGACACTTTTCTATTGTTAAATTAAAGACTTGAGTTTGAAATTTTGTTGTTACAATAATTCCTACCTCCGGGAACAAAAGTTCGTAAAAATGGGTTTGTTTAACAACCGGGTGTTTATAAATATGGATCGACACTGTGCTGATTGTACTTGAAACAAACGAAGTTATGGGCATGGGCGGCGCTGCACAGTAATGCAAAGCGGATCAAAACCAAAAAGTGAAATTCAATTTTCTTCATCAAAAATATTTTTCCTCTATTCCAAAATGGTTAGTTAACAACCTGCACAAAAATTTGGTGTTTGGAGATCTCTAAGTATTTTTTGGATGATAAGATCAGATTAAAAATGAGATATTTCCAGATTTAAACCTCATTTAAAACTTCTGATTATTGAATTTAAAACATGTTCATAACAAGGTAATTCCCAATATCTTTAAAATTCATGCATGTTATATCAACATGCAACGAAAGTGTGATGAGACATTTCTTATAACTCCTACCACTCTCTTCGGATATTAAATCGTTTGAGAACATTTAGAACCTGATGCTTCGCGATGTTTTTGATAACACATACTACATGGGATAGTGGCAGGACTTAGAGAATCGCTCAAATCAGCATAGGACAACATCAGTGTTAGAAATCTCAAAGGCTAAACAAAATCAATGGAAAGCGGAAAATATCCCATAACATGGAAATACAAACTAATTATTGCTAATGTTCTGTTAATAACCCTCCGAAAGTCGCGCTTATGGTCCAGCCGCTGGTATCCTAAGACGATTTCGCTCGATTTTCAGAGCAGCGTGCACTCAGTGCACTAGCGCAACTGCCGGAAGATTAATATCATATCTAAATTCTAGGGGAAACTAAATTTTCCTAAAGGGGCTATATATGTTGTGCTGAGCCAAAAAATCAATCTTTTTTAATCAATTTGAAGTTCATACTCCAATAGCGTTTACTCAAATTTAAACGCGTCTGAGAACTAAGAACTAAAATTACAGCTCTGTCTATCACGCTACCCCTGAAGTGCATGCGTGCATAGTTCAAGCTTCACTTCGATATTGACTTTTTCTAAAAGTAATTTCCCAGTATTTTTTTATTTTAAATATATTTGACACGGCTTAATGCGTTAGCACAACTGAACTGTGGAACTTCCGTGTTTTTAAAGTATGTAAAAAATAGAAAAAATATCGTTACAGCTTATTCGTCGGGTCTTGTTGACGCATCTTACTGCTGCGTGTTGAGATCCTCTTCCTTGCTGGTGAAATATTAGGTGCGTTGTCTGCCGTACCTTGGGAGTCATTCGGTCCGACTTCTCTCGTGTTTTCGTTTATGTCCATGTCGTCATCGGTACTGCATTCATCTTGCTCACGGTCGGATGTTCTTATTTGTTGTTTGTGCTTACGGGTCGCTATTGTAAATCCTTCTTCATCGGTATTTGATTCCTTATTGGTGGTGTTGGTTGTTGATTTGGAAACATTTGCTGTAAACGTTGTAACTTCGATGTTGGTAATGGCAGTTGGTTTAGTGGTACTGGGTTCGATCGTTTTTGAGCTGGGGTTAGTGAATGCCCGGTCCGCTGTCGTTGGTTTACAAGAACAGAATTACCCATGTGCAACATGGTTTTTTTTCAAAGGGCGTTCTACAAGTACAAATCTACTCGAATTCATTAACTATACATTAACAGCAATGGATAACGGAAACCACGTTGAAGCTCTTTATACAGATTTTAGCAAAGCATTTGATCGCATCGACATACCCATGCTACTTTTTAAATTAGAAAAAATAGGGTTTGAGCCAGGACTTCTTACATGGGTACAATCATATCTTACAAATCGAGAACAAGCTGTTAGATTTAAAGGGATAAAATCAATCCCATCAGTTACATCAGGAGTCCCTCAAGGGTCTCATTTGGGCCCGCTATTCTTTATTTTATTTGTTAACGACATTTCCTTCATTCTAAAAAATGTAAAAGTTCTTATATATGCTGATGATATGAAACTATTTCTAGAAATAAGAAATGGTGAAGACTTTCAGACATTTCAAAACGAAGTAAATATATTTTATACATGGTGTAATAAAAGCCTTCTGAAACTTAATGTAAAAAAATGTATTTCCATAACATTGAGTAGAAAGAATAATATACAGAACAATAGAATCTTATTGGGAAATCAACAAGTAGAAAAGTGTGACAGAATAAAAGATCTATGAGTTATTATAGATTCCAAAATAACATTCATAGATCATTATAACACAATAATTAACAAAGCAAACAGCACACTAGGTTTTATTAATCGCTTCAGCTATAATTTCCAAGATCCCACAATAAAAACATTATATGTAGCCTATGTGCGTTCAACACTAGAATATTGTAGTATAGTTTGGTCGCCTTTTTCAGCAACGCATGCAAACCGGATAGAATCAGTACAAAAGCAGTTTTTGATGTTCGCTTTTCGTAAACTAGGTTGGACTGGACTACATTTGCCATCTTATGAAGCACGGTGCATGCTAATTGACATTCAAACCTTGAAAGATCGTCGTGAATTTTCTATGGTATCATTTGTAAACGACATTGTATCACATCGTATTGATTCAATCGAACTTTTATCGAAACTAAATTTTTATGCTCCTTCACGACAACTACGTAACCGCAGCATCTTTTGTACAATTCGCCATCGCACTAATTATGCCAAGTTTGGCCCTTTAAACCAAATGATGAATATTTACAACAAACATTGCGAAAGCATTGACTTCACTATGTCGAAAACAAAACTTAAGCAGCAGTTTTAAGTAAACCAAAATTTTAACTAGTGTTAAGTTAGTTTAATAATTATTGTAAGAAACCGGTCTACATCTGATTGACGACTTGAAATAAATAAATAAATAAATAAATAAATAGATTAGCATACGTCGACTGTATACCGGCTTTGGTCGTATCACGTGGAATTTCCTTAGCAGTCTCTGCGCAAGGTTTCCCGTGGTGTAGCGGCTGATCACAATATTGACATGCAGGAATCTGCCCTGGGTACGTGATTAGTGTTCGTTGAGAATATTCAACACCTTGAGGTGATGTGCATGTGAAAGTCAAATAAGAGGGAATAGGTTTTGTCGGACGCATTCTCGCTACACGAACACCGTTGCGGAGTCCTGGAAAGGAGTTCCTCCAAGTATCTTTCGTAACACTATTCACCTCTCCGTATTTTGACATGATATTCCAATTCATTTAAATCAATTGTCTTGTGATGTAAAACCTCTTCTGTCGTGAATTTATTCGATGAATTTCGCTCACGCTTATCGCACGCGTAGCTCCGGGATGGCCATCTTTAAGTTTTCTTGAAGTCAAATATGATTCACACTCTGGAAATATTCGGTCTACAAGATTTTTGACTATCGCATGACACAACAATTTCCGGATACCTTGCGGAAGCAAAAAAAGAATGTTGTATTAGGCCAATATCCTTTTTTCAAATTATCGCTTCCGCAAGGTATCCGGAAAATATTCGGTATCAAGACTTGCAAGGCATATTGTGACTCCGGTTCCCGACCAGAACAATGAACCACTAAGAGTCAAGAAATTGCTGTAACTGCTCCAACACCATGACAATTAAGCCGCTCCTCATGTTGCCAACAATCAACAAGATTCCATAACTAATTTAGCAATCATATCCTGCCGCAAAACACTTCAATTAGAGTTCCGCCCTTCCTTGACCATGATGTGCAATATGTGCTCGTTTTGTGTGATATACATCATGTTCACGGCAGAAATAAGAAATAGTACCCTTTCATATGAAAAGTATATTGGATAAGAATTTGTAAGATATTTTGAAACTCCCTCTCCCTCCATATTCCATTACGTAATTAATGTATGGTCCCCAAGTGACACACTCTGTACTACACAATTATTCCCTTTTTGGGTTTTGACAAAAATGATAATACCTACCTTACGTTAAGATTGTTGGTAATTTCCAATGGAAAACAGATCGATCTATTGAGTTCAATTTAAGCAATAATGTGAAAAATTCGCCTTAGGAACAGGTTTGGCCCCTGCAATGCACTAACCCTTATGCTATCCCGGGATATCACGACGCTCCAGGAAGAACATATTATCGCGTTGACGACAAAGATACTCATAACTAACCAGAAACATTGTTCTATAAGTGCTAAAAACGCTATGAAAACGATGACCGGTGTCTAGTACAAAGAATACTACTCTCGTATACCCCATCAATTCTGTTGAATCGGAACTTTTTGACAACATCCCTTCGCTTAGCAAATGCATAAAAATCACAAACATAACAAAAGGATGGCAAAATAATCTTTTATTGAAATTTTCGAGCGAAAAATCTGACATATGCTACAAATTGATTTTTCCCCACCCTAACACACAATTCTCCCACCCGGCTGCACTTTGCAGTTTCACATCGGAAAATTTCACCTCTATTTGCGCTTCCCATTTTGCGGTGGAAGTACTCGGCCGAATATCATACATATCTATCACAAAGTGGAAAATATCTATTATTAAGATTTTTGGATTATCGCCAAAAATCCCATTCTTTCCAACTTTCGACTATAAATACCAATTTCGCTCCTTTCTCCTAGACTGCTGGCGCAAATCGCAAATCGTACGGCGGTAGGATAACCATAACAGCACATTCTCCCACACGGTCGTTGTCGGGGCGCGCCTTTTCCTGTGGGAGAACCAATTCCAATAGCCGTCCGTTCTGTTTCGTTGGCTGGTCGCACGGTTTGCTGGTTGGTTTTGGCTTTGGTTTGGCTGCATCGCTTGAAAGCCAAAGAGGAGCAATGCAATGGTGAGAATGTTTTCGTCGACCAGATGACGTTCGTAAACAAAAGTTGTGAATGCATTTTTCCGATGTGTCGCCGGGTGGTACATCAAACAATGTTTGTTGGGATGTGAAGCACAACTTTTGATACAGCACAGTGTCTGAGAATGATTAATTTCTGCAAACACAAAAAAGACCAAAAATAAATATTCACATGAAAGGTAGGTGCGATCTGATCGAAAATGTGACTATTTGGGTACCAACACATCTTCATGCTACATACAACAATAGTCTACTCAAAGCTTCGAGGTGATGTACGATATTTTATACACTTCAAGGATAAATGTGTGCATGGGAAAACGATTTGAACGCGCCAGCTAATTAACCAACCGATGCGTAGAATCGTGAGTTTTGAGCTAGGATATGAGACATGCGTCAATATACGTTCCAGCAAACATACGTGCCATGTCAATTAAACCACTGAGAACTGACATACAAGCAAAGTTTTCAAGTTGTGTAAGAAATATAACTGTCGCTTTGAAATGACAACAAAAAGTAGCAACTTGCCACTGGCCGGCGCTTCGATCGGCCAGCAATCGCTATATGGGACTTGTGTGCAAACTTGGATACAATGGTGACTCACGCATGCAAACCTGTATGCGATGTTGATTTTCAACGTATTTTACACAGGTTTTTAAATGTTTACACAGGTTTTTCGGGAAAGTTTGTTCTAGCTTATATGTCTGTTCTCTGTGATTAAACTATTCAAATTTTTAAAAAAATAGCACAATGCGTTAGTAATGATGTAAGAAGCATTTCAGTGGATTGACCATGCCATATTTGTTGTCAGCAACGGGGACGAGATTTAGTAACTTTTCAACATAACAACAGTAGTTTCACATTATCCATCATTCCTGAAGCAAGATATATTTCAGAAGCAGTATTGTATCTAAAAACTTGTTTTAATCCACCTAGTGGTGCAATTGCGCTTTACTCATTTCTCCAAACTATGATTCCATGGCTGGTTTATCTTCATTATAATTGTGGAAATGTTTATTACATTCTTAAAACGCCTATATTAGGGTGGGACAAAAAATAGATTCCCGCTCCGAGCAGGGTTCTAGAACAACCGTGCAAGTTCTTAGCTCGATCGGTGAAACTATATTTTTGCGCCCACAGCTTAAAGTTTACATGGGATTTCGTATGGGGCAATTGACTTTCGCAAAACAATTCCTCCAGCAGTCGCCCATTGCCTCCTAAAAATCAACCGATATGTGGTTTTCATAGAAAATTTAACAAAGAAACAAAGTATCGAAGACCACGAAACGATCTGATGCTTGTGAAAAAAGTTATAAGGCAGAAACCGATTGATGTTCTGACGATTGATGAAATATTCATTTTTCTGGCACCACTACTGGTGGATCTCAATTTAAATGCAACTTTTTTTTGCTTGCTCTTATTGGGTCCAAATCAATAACCTGAGGTCTTTGGTCCCACCACAAGAGTTTTGAGGGATAAAATGAGGTTTTTTGCACACAACAAGAGTGAGTTAAAATATGCTATATATAATTAGATCGTCAGCAGCAGTGATGCTATGATAATTGAAATTTTCATCAATCGTCAGGGCATCAATTGGGTTTTGCTTAATATCTTTTTCCACAAGCGTCAGATCGTTTTACGGTCTTCGAGACTTTGTTTCCTTAATTTCCTATGAAAACAATATATCGATTTATTTTTAGGAGGTTATAGGCGACTCCTGGACTTCCTGTAAACTTTAAACAGTGGGCGCAAAAATATAGTTTCACCGATCGAGCTAAGAATTTGCACAGTTGTTCTAGAACCAAATGGTACCCAAAAAGTTACTCAGAGCAAAATTTTATTTTTTTTTTTCATGTAACCATGTCCCACTCTAGCCTATATACAATGTCGACGCTGAAACACTTAAATAAAAAAAAATAGGGTAGACGAGCCCTTATTCAACTCATTAGTCAGGATTCCACACTAACTTTATTGTAACTCGGCTTAGAGTGATTGGATTGCATTAAAATAGGTATCAGCAGCCTTGCTTCGTTTCTAAGAAGCAGTAACAGTAACACCACCCCCCGATTATTTCGGCATGCCTGGTGAGTGAAGGCGATGGTAATGAGAGAGTACTGGGTCTGTAATAGGTGGGGTGCACTATGGGTCACAGGGTCGGTTTTTTGGTACAAAAATCAATATCTTCCAAACCGTTCATTTTAGAGAAATTTTGTCTGAGAGAATATTTGTGGGAATAAAATTGGCTTTCTTTTAAAGTAAAATGTAACTAGGGTGGTCCTCTCGAACATTCTTTTCGAACAAATATTTTTCGAACGAAATGGTATAGCAATATTATTATTATTCAGCAAAGTTGTAGAAAAATGTTTTTCAAGTAACAATTTCAAATGCATCAAAGTTATAGTATTATCGGTTTTCATGCTATAATTATTTTTATTCTTTAACCTAGGGTATTTCTGAAAAAGTCAGTTTTTTAACTAAAACTTTTTAAGTAGTTATTCTATCTTAATACTCTCTATGAAGCAATTTTAGTACTTTTCATTGCACATATTTTTGCTGAAGAATGTGAATCGATATCATTTTTCGTTATCGAGTTACGATAATTTTTTTAAATAAAATGATAGTTTTCAATGACCTCTAACTCAGAAGGTTGCAAAAAGTAGCAGCTAAATTTGTACTCTTTCGAAAATGCATAAAAAATACTTTCAAATATCTCGAAATCAACTTTTGCTTTTTTGTCCTTCGATGTCATATATAAACAACAACATCACGAGTCGTGACAGTTTAATTGGTATCAATCCCATTCATGTATCGAATCACAGTAGCCGACGACTGCTTTGATGAACGCGTGTAGTGCTTATGATGATGATGTCGATTATAATAAAATAGTTATGTAGAATAGTAAAATAAATATCTGCCTGAGCCCAACGTTTTCAATATTTGTGTACATATATTTGACAAGCTCAAAAAATCATTTAAAAACTCGACTTTTTGATCTAGTAAAGCAGGTGCTAAATGGCGATGACCAGGCCCTTAACCCATTCATGCCCATGTTGTTTGTGGACAACAACGTTTTTAAACAGCTATAACTTTTGATTGAGGCGAGATTTGCTCACAAAAACAAGTAAGGCTCATTAATGTGATTATTGCCTTTAATTTGAGTATTAACAGTTACAAGGATCAGCTCTAGAACTGAAGTTATTGCAATTAGTCTGATTGGATTCCGATGGAGCAGTACCCAGGGATAGTTTACGTTGACGACGAAAAATGATTTTTTCATATATCTTCGTTATGGTGCAATATTATTGAAAACTGATAAAACTTATCAATTTAGACTGTCGTTGGCTACGTTTTCTACGTAATTGGACTATTGTAATTATTCTATTGTGCATTACAAGGTAAAAATTGACCAGCTTCTAGCACTGCCATGGAAGCACCTATCTTTATGAAAATAGGCTTTTCGTATTTCTTGACCGAACCGTTTTCAAGAAAAAATAGTTTTGAAACCCTACATGCACTAGAAAAAAGTTGGGCATGAAAGAGTTAAAAACAGCCGTAAGCTGATGTCATTTGATCATAATGTAGATGTCAACATTTTTCGCTGAAGGATAAAAAAGCAAAAGTTGATTTTGAGATACTTTATAGTATTTTTGATGCACTTTCGAAAAAGTATAAAATTAGCTGCTTCTTTTTGCAACCTTCTGAGTTAGAGGTCATTGAAAACTATCATTTTTATTTAAAAAATGATCGTAACTCGATAACGAAAAATTATATCGATTCACATTCTTCAGCAAAAATATGTGCAATGAAAAGTACTAAAATTGCTTTATAGAGAGTATTAAGATAGACTAACTACTTAAAAAGTTATAGTTAAAAAACTGACTTTTTCAGAAATACCCTAGGTTAAAGAATAAAAATAATTATAGCATGAAAACCGATAATGCTATAACTTTGATGCATTTGAAATTGTTACTTGAAAAATATTTTTCTACAACTTTGCTGAATAATAATAATATTGCTATACCATTTCGTTCGAAAAATATTTGTTCGAAAAGAATGTTCGAGAGGACCACCCTAGTTACATTTTACTTTAAAAGAAAGCCAATTTAATTTCCAAAAATATTCTCTCAGACAAAATTTCTCTAAAATGAACAGTTTGGGAGATATTGATTTTTGTACCGAAAAACCGCCCTTGTGACCCATAGTGGGGTGTGGTGGTAGTCTGAGAGGAGTGTTATGGAGAGGGATCTGAGGGGGTTTGATGGGTGAAGGGATAGTTGTGCGATATGTGGGGGAGTAACAGAATTAAATTCAATAGCTACCTATACCTTTAATTTGAGACTAAGATTGAGAAAATCGGTTCGGTCATCTCCGAGTAAACGATGGGCGGTTGATGGTCACATACATACAAACATGCACTCACACATACGCACACATGTATTTGCCGATCTCGACGAAGTGAGTCCAATAGTATAAGAGTTTCGGTCCTCTGTTAAAAGTCGATTTTCAGAGTGATTGCATAACCTTTCTGTAGGAGAAAGGCAACAAAGTTTATATGAGAAAGCCTGGCGCGATCGGATTCATTTACCCATAACTCCGGAACAAATACTTCGCTTAAATAAAATTCGGTAGCAATCAATATGAATACTATACCCTTCGTTTAAGATTAGGATTGTGAGAATCCAGTCAGCAATATATGAGAAACAGGTGTGAATCTAATTTCGACACGGTACATTTGTTGGTCACATACATACACACCGCCGAGAAGTAGACGCCAATACTTGGGGCGACGCGTACCGAGTTATGATGGCGAAAATGAAGGGTTCAACGCCGTAAGCCGAAATGCGCCGAGGTAAGTTGAAGATAATCGCTAGATGAACGGGATCAAGCTGCAAATTGTTCACCACAAGACGGAACTGCAAAACAGTGCAGCAGATGTAGATTGACGTCGGAGGGCAAGTAATTGCATCGAAGTGTGCATTGAAGCAAATGGGAGGTTCCGACTGATGGCCGTACGAGTCGCGAGTGCGTACAGAACAATATCGTCGGAGGCAGTATGCGTGATCGCCGGGATCATACCCATCCGCATCACTCTGGCTGAGGACGTGGAATGCTACCAGCGGAGAAATGCACGTAATGCAAGGAGACTGGTCCGAGCGGACTCGTTGGCTAAATGGCAGCAGGAGCGGAACCTCGTGAAGAAAGGAAGGTGGACCCATCGACTCATCTCAAATGTCGGCTTGAGTACATAGGAAGCATGGAGAGATAAACTTTCATTTGACGCATTTTTGTCTGTTTTTAGTACGGTTGCTTCCGGAAGTATTTGCATCGGTTTAGACATGCTCCGTCACCCCCTTGCCCGGAATGTGTGAATGTGCAAAACACTGAAACACGTGGTCTTTTAATGCCCTAGGTTCGAAGAAGTTCGTAGGGGTATGCCTGGTGTAAAAGTGGACAATATAATTGAAGAGATATGCCACGACGAGCATAGCTGGAACGCTGTCAACAGAGTGGTTGCGAGTATACTCTTCGAATCGTAGAGGAAATGGAGAAGGGACCATAGGCTAGAAAGTCCCCGAAAAACCACAAATCGGGATTCGAGAAAAATTTCGCCGGACCGACCTCGACACCCTACCGGGTAGCTCGTGAGTAGGCTAGATCCACCGCCGGGGATTAGACCGAGTGGATCATGTCAAATATCTAGCAGGGTCGTTGGAGCGCCAGAGAACCGGAAGCTACGCTCCACCTTAAATTGCTAGATGAACCACAGCACCTACTGGCTGGCCCGTTAAGTAGGCTAGGTCCACCGTCAGGGACTATATCGGGTAGATCGGGACAAAGCGGGGAGCTAAATGGCTCTTGGAAACGAACATCGGTCTTGGGAGAAATCTACCGCTCGGCTTCGGGAGAACCTCTCTCGCAGTGGAATTCTCCGTCGGAGTAGGCTAGATCCATCGTAGGGGACTAAACCGAGTAGTTCTTGAACAAGATTTTGGTAATGTCGGGAGCTGAATGGCTCATCGGGGAAGTGAAGTGAAATGGAACGAGAGGAGAACCAAAGGCTTTAAAGGAGTTGCGGTGCTGAATTACACTGGATAGGGAGCCAAAGGGCTGAAGAAGTTGTGGTGCTAAAACCAAACAATAATAGGTATCCGCGGAACTTTTTCGCCGGGGAACTCTCCGTCGACGTAAGCCAGATTCACCGCCGGGGACTAGACTGAGTACACGGCGACGAAACACCACCAATCGCGGATCGTCGGGGCACCAGCGAACCGGACGCCGCCCTGCTTCGTCGGAATAGCCGAATAGACCTCGATACTTGGCTGGTGGACTCGGTTTCGGGAGAACTTCTATCGCCGGGGAATTCTTCGTCTGAGTAGACTAAGTCCACCGTCGGGAATTAGCCCGAGTAGCTCGCGAACAAGTTGGGAGCTCAACGAGTAAGTGGTGTTGAATGGTGCGAGAAGGGAGTTGTGATGCTAAATGTTATAAATGAGCCGAATCGTGGTGCTGAATGGCACAAACGAGCCAAAGGGCTCGATAAATTAGACAATCTCAAGTTTGACGCCCACATTGTCTTCGTAGGGGAAGAGGTCGTCAAACGGTGAGATAACATAGTCTTCACTAAAGAGATTGGAATGGCAAGGAGACGCCATATTGAAGTTTCAATTCAGCTATAGACGCTTATAGCTGAGTTCGGATTGAGGACGGAGCATGTCGCTTCTTTGTTTTTTTTTATTGTCTTTAGTTCTCACAAGTCTTCTATCTCATGTCTTCACGCGAGTCTAAGTCTATTGATGACATTTGGTCCTTAGGCCGGCGACGACTGGGTGTTATCAGTTTTCTACCGATAGTAGCAGAATGAGAGGGTGTGAACAGATCTAATCAAGGAAACACTGCCGTACAAATGAATATCTGAACGGAAATCAGCCGCAACAAGAATTTAATCTGACTAGTATCGATGATCGCGGGTCAATACAACTAAAATATAAGCCGCGTCTGTTTTTATTAATCTAATTTCAAGTTCCGTTATTACTAACCAGCCCGTGCATCAGGTTAACAATTCTTTGTATTTCTCTTCAATAATTGTTATTATCGCTCGTATACGTGTATTTGACAAATTATCCGATACGTAAAATAGGAAATACATACCTTGATTTATAACATCTCGCGCTATCATAACTCTTTGTCTGTATAACGTGTTATCACTCGGTAGTTTTCAACCAAATAAATATATCGTAGAGAGGAAGTAACGAATACACTCACGGTCGGCTGTCTGGAATTCAAATTACTTTTGTTTAGGAAACATAGGATACTCTCGGTAGCCGGCTACCCAGAGTTTAAAAAGAACCAAAAAGTGAACAAAATCTTTTCTTTTTCGAGTGATCGTGTACTCGAAGACTAACTAAACAACTACACAAGAAAATATTTTTTACAGGTCGCATCGCTTGCTTGAAGCGAATCCTAGATCTTATACCCTTCCAAACCACCAACTCCGCTACACCTATGGAAGAGTCTGATAAATCGTCGTCCTTCCGTCAAGTAGGTGGAGCATCAAAACTTCCCGTCTACCTTATCCTTTATCCTTCTCCGTGAACGATGGAGATGAGGGCGGCCGGCAATAATGACTATAATGTGTTGAGGTTTTACTATGGTTCGGATTGGTATGAATTCCTTCTTACCGCTTCATAAGCAACTCTTATTAGATAATCAGCAGTCATACGTGATGAAGTCAGTGTGCAATCCGACAAAATCATTGTCACAACGCAACGCACATTGTCTTCGTAGGGAAGAACCCAAAGTTTCGACCCACAATCAGCTTTTCGACTGCCATGCAGAAATTGCTAGTCTGTGTGGACGGTCGAGGAGTGTTACTGTAACCCTACTGAAGAAACTAACTACTAAGTAGTTGAATTAGAGTGGATGCATAAAAAACCCTTCCCCGGTGTAATGCCTTAAGGTAGTGCCGCGGAGGAATGAGGTTCTGGTCAAGAGCAGTAGTTTTTAGCGGGTCGAGTGGTGGCAGCCTAAACCCGTAGTGTTTTGTACATTTTTGCTGCATTCTCAGGGATCGACGAACTGAGTCGACAAGAGACTCAGCCCTCCGAGCCTCGCTTAAAAATTCAAAAATAAAGTTACGATTTTTACCAATATAGCACAGAATAAGAAAAATTGAGCGCTGATAACCGAAGTGCAGCCTACTAATGGGAAATGACAAAAGTAATCGCAAGAAAAAAACATATCGTGTTTTACTATAAATCTGCAAAGCTTTACCTACTGTTTAAATTAGATAGGATGAACGAAAAGTTGCTTCGAAACTATAGAAACATGAGATAAATACAACTGTCTGACTTCTGCAAACAAATTGTTGAATTTACATAAAAAAGCTCTGGTCTTACACCTTTGAGCTTTCGTACCCCGACTTACCGTACACCTAACCATAACGCTAAATAGGAATCACTTTGTCAGCTTGATTAAAAAAGGAAGAGATTGGGACTAATTCATTAGGTATAACAAAATCCATGATCAATTTGATGCTGTATTTGGTAAATTATCCCCATACGTGGAATGGAATTTTAAATACAATCTACAAATTGAAAGGTTGGCATCAGCTAAAAAAGTAATCATAAATTCCCTTCATCTCTTTGTTTCAAACATTCACACAGAACAAACAGTCGACTCCTCAGCCAGGCTTAATTCTAATACATTACCCCATCGACTATGAATATTCAACTACATGGTAGCAGAATGAGCCACCAGAAGTCTGCTTAACAAATAAAATTTTAAGAATCCGATCTCACTGAAAGAAACATTTTAATTTTAGGAACATATATAACGCAAGATCAACTAGCAGCATAATAAATAGACGTACCAACAATTGTTTTATTGGTCACATCGACACGTACACATTTATTTGACCAGGAGCAATTTGCTTCTAAATGATCCAATTCCAAAGCGCTAACCACTTTATCTTCAAGTAATTATTCCATCGGCGACAATAAATTTATCCTCGGCGTCGGACGGAAAATTTATTACTGTAGAATTGCTGAAACTTGGCTGGCTGGCTGTGGATGGTGCTGGTGTGGAAATAATAACAAGCATGCCGGACTTGATTATTCCCAAAAACTCCCACACCCTGGCGGTTATCCGTAGACTGAACTGGCTTCTTTGCATGCGGTTAGGATTGCAGCGATGTTCCGAGTAGTAATATTATTCACTAAAATTTGTCGCCTTTCCAAATTTATTATCGACAGCTTCATGTAAATTCGAACACTTTGTTCGTTTAGTTGAGAGCTAACCCACCGCTCCCGTCGATTAAAATCGCTACCAAGGCGGACAAGACAGAACATAATTTTAAATCGTCAAGTGGATAATTATAAAACGCTACTCAAACAGTACTGCTCCTGCCACGAAATACTCAAGTGCGGCTCAGTTCACTGATGCATAAGGAATGCAGCAAGACAAATGAAGATTCACACTGCACTTTATACGGCCAAGGATGGCATAAAACACATCTTCATACCGGGCGGTGGAGTCGTTTTCGCACAGCCAGACCAGCAATCGTAACTTGATGTTTCGTTCCGGTTTCGGCTTCACGCCAGAATAGACACAATTTTAAGAGGAAATTGAAATTCTTTTTGGCTCGATGTCGGAATTTCCAGAAAATTGTTTCTGTGGTTTTTTATGACTTCACTGGCAATTCAAAATTTAATAGCCGAACGGGAAAGAAAATTTCCCAAATCAAATTGTGAATTACCACAGTATCGTCTGCAGTTTCGGAGAACACATGTTGAAGCTTTTATGGCTTCTTGAACAACTATGAGTGCTTTCGGCGGAAAAATAAGTTATTTCCCCGAGCGAGTTATGGCTCCCTGGAATTGGAATCTGCTCGGTTCAGTATTTAATTAGTTCTAACATTATTGAACTTGCGGTTCGCTCAAGCATTCGTCAAATCCTTACAAAGAGTAGGTGAAGAATGGGAACGGACAGATACACTACATGAATTTTATCCATTCAACATTATAGCAATTCTTCATGTTTGCATTTTTTTCTTACCTCTTATTTATACTTTAATATACTGGGATGAACACACTTGAAGAACACTGTGATATTTGATTGATTGATTTCAAAGGTCTGGAAGTTAAAGGGGTGGCCATCGCACTCAGAAGTAACATCAACTGTCGTCTGCTGCCGAGTTTCCAGCCGCTGTTCATCGAAGCCATGGGGATCGAGGTCTCCACCTCTGTTTACTTTATCACAAATATCGTGGTATACTGTCCAAGGCAAGCCAATGCGGGTGATGGATCACCGGCTTCTTTTCGAAGAGACATTAATAAGCTGACACTCCGGCAGGGCCACTTCATCGTCGCTGGTGACTTTAACACTAAGCACCAAGCCTGGGGCGACATTCGGCGCAATCGAACAGTCCTACCCGCCTGAGTCGATCCGGCTTTCATGCAACTCTCGTCCTGTTCATCACCAATATGGGCAACAATATCTAACAGCCGGTCGCACACCAGGAACTCAGTCAACCGGCACGTATCATCCCGGCGTAACTATCATCAGGTTGACTGGAGTCGGCTCCAAAGATGCGTCGACAACAACATTGACTACCATCAACATCTCGGGACGTGTGCAGACATCGACCAACAGCTCAACTCCATAGAAGAGGCAGGAGGGATCTCAACCCCCTCCGTAGTACCATTCGCAGACCAGGTGCCAACGTTCTAGTCTGCCTTCTCTAAAAACCGACTATAACCGTATGACCAAAATCATCCATGCCAGAATGGTAGATCTCAGAAAAAATGTCATCTCCAACAACATCCGCGCTCTCCTAGATTCTGTCAAGCTATTCTGGAAGTTAACAAAAATTTAAGGGTTGTGTACAAGACACGACCACGATGACATTAAAAATGCAGCCAGTTTTATGAGCAAGCAATATTATCCGTGGCCAAATTAAAATCTTAATGTCATCGACTGTTTCAGAACTACACACAGGCATGCTTTTCTTCACTAGAGATAATTGTTGAATTTTTAAATTAAAATTGATAATCTGTTGTTTGACAAATTCAAGTTTTAAAAAAGTTTTATTCAAATCCCCGAAATGTGAACATAAATTAATGATGCTCACAAACAAAACCTTACATCTATCTTTAAATACCTGCTATCAAATAAATGTTTGCAAGCACGATAGAAAAATAACTGGTCATAAATCAAATTATTCGTAAACGAAGAAAGTTTAACATATGCATCTTTATATATTCGGTGGTTTAATTAACATTAACTCTGAAATGTTCTATATGTGGGGTCCATTGATGGAATCCTGAAAAGGACTATTTGTGGGATCCACAAACACGCGTGCTATGGAATGAAAAGTACTAAACTAACTAAGGGCATTTGGTTTAACAAAAATAACATGCAGAATGGAACAATTAGTCAGCTGCAAAAAAGGTTTGCCATCTTTTCTAACCGCACGCTACTTACATCAGATAAATATTTCGAAATGAAAAGAAACAACCTTTCTCTTCAGCATCTAATATGAAATTCTGATAGCTTGAAACGTGACATCGGCTTTTATCACTTCCGCACTGATGATGGAAGGACTTCCTTCATGCAGAGTAACGAAAAAATATTTGCGTATTTTTCACATCCTCCAATTTCTACAATATTGCAGACCTTTGGATTTGGTTTGGTTTTCGCCAATTTCAGCATGGCAATATACTTTTAAATAACTGTACATTTTTGTATTGTTTCAGAAGGACAATATTAAACAAATCACTGATTGTTGTAAATTTCAGGTTGTCAATGTACGCGCAAGCAAAACGTAACGAATATAAACGGCGAAATTAGGTTATCGCAGTCATTGTCAGGAATTTTTCAAATTTGTTCATCTTTGTTGGTTATAGCCCTGAAAAGGGCTTTTAATTTACAAAAATAACATGCGAAATGGAACAATCAGTCAGCCGCAACTACGGTTTGCCGTCTGTTCCAGCCGCGCGCTACTTACATCGGATAAATAATTAAAATTGGAAAAAAACAAACAACCTTCCCCTTCAGCAAATAATTTGAAATACTGATAGTTTGAAACGTGAGACGTGACATCGGCTTTTATCACTTTCGCATTGTTGATAGAAGGACTGCCTTCATGCAGAATAACGAAAAAAATATTTGCGGATTCTTTTTAGTACGGCTTTCGCTAGTTAGCAGTGTTGCCACATCCTCCAATTTTCTGAAACATTGCAGAATTTTGGATTATGTTTCCGAAAGATTATATTTAATAAATCACAGGTTTTCACCAATTTCAGCCTGGAAATGTACTTTAAGTAGCTTAAATTTAATTGGAACAAATGACAGATTGTTGCAAATTTCAGATTGTCGATATACGCGCAAACTACAAATAACGAATATAAACTGCGCAATTGGATTATCGCTGTCAATGATTGGAAATATTCCAATTTGTTCTTTATTGTTATATCCTTTAAAAGGACTTAATTTAACAATAATAACATGCACAATGGAACAATTATTCAGCTTTAACTGAGGTTTGCCAACTCTTCCAGCCGCGCGCTATTTACATCGGATCACCCCCAGCGGTAGCAGTGATCAAATGCAGCACTCATCGCAGCGCATTGTCAACATGCATGACTGCTACTGCTGTTCTTTACGGCCCGACGTTCGAAGGGAGAATGAAGTCGCTCAAGGAATGAAATTCTTTAAATAGTCGAGGATGACGTCATTCATAGAAGCGTAGTGTGCTGGGTGCTCCAATATGCAGGGTTGCCACATTAAAATCTGTAATTTTTCGTGAAAAAATCTGGAAATCTGCATCGCGGAAAAAAAAATCTGTATCGAAAATCTGTATTCAAAAATTAACTAGAAGCTTCCAAAAAATAATATTTTGACAATGAAAAATTAATTAATCTTTGTCTGGAGAACAAATGATATCAAAATTTGGCACTTTTGTTCCACGGTTTAGTGGTTTCTTATGATCTGAACTGTACCGGGTGCTTTTTAAGTGTTATTCGAAATCCTAATACGCTGGGTACTACATATCTACACGGAAAATCTTTAAAATCTGTATTTTAGTCAAAAATCTGTAATCTGTATATACAGAATCTTGGTCGTAAATTATCAAGAAAAAGCTGTAAAATACAGAATAATATGTATATGTGGTAACCCTGCCAATATGTCGTACGAGTCGCTATAGGCACGATGTTACTTGTCTGGCAAAACAGCAACAACTGATTCAAACAGTCACGCGGCACATTTATTTATAACTTTTCGTGCTCGTTTGAATCACTAAGCTGCTCCCTATCGACGGCGCTGCCGGGGATAGTTTGACTGATGTATGGGAATTTTCACGTTTTCGAGATCTGTTCATTTTTGCTTGTTTTCCAATAGCGTGCTACTGAAATACAAAAACACTATAGCAATAAAACATAATTTCAGTTAATTCCGAATTGTTTGGTGATAACCAGACGGAAATCCGTTCATAAATAAGAAAGTTATTAGCGTTCAAAATAGTGACGCAAAAACGTGACATCGTTTGATTTTAGATTTTAGAATGACACCCTGCCCCAGATAGTGCAGTAAGACATTTTCAATGTCAAAAGATGGGTGGGTAATGTCTAGGACATAACCGGAGTGTCGTGACTACATGTTTGACTTGTAATGCAATCGAATGATACTCAATGAAATATATGGGAATGTTTCAAGTTATTCTTTATAATAATTATAGTGGTTCTGAAAAGAACCTTTGTTGTTGGCGTCTGCGTTGATAGGGGATTCACTGGATTCTAAGCTCGTTGAGACATTCATTCATGAAATGGACAAATTTCATTTTTTCTTGCTTTGAAATATCAATGTTAAAATCTCTCGAAACAACCATCGGAATCTTTTTCCTAGCGTACAGAAATGAATCACGCTTAGCGAAAAACTAGGAGCGGGTAATGTCTGGGAAATAACCGCGATGATCATATTCTTAAAATTCTGCTCTTTCAAATGGCTAAATTTTACGCATTAAATTCGATTCACCGGGCTCAGAGAAATTTTCCTGGGGATCCCGTTCGTTTGTCTATTCAGTAAAACAATTTTATTACCGAGTTCTCCGCATTGAATACAGGTCAATAATTTCATATGATTTCAACAAGCAGACAATGTACTTGTAGGAAAGGGGAAGTATTTTGAAGTGGTTTTAGTGGAGGTAACAACACAGACTAACAGACATAACACTCGAAAATAATGCTTCGCCCACTTTATCGATCATTTTAAATATATTTGTAGTTGGGACTGTGGCCGCTTTTGAAATTATGGCGCCACTGACATATGAACAAGCATATGGGGGATAGACCACTAGCGAAAAATTGTTCCCAAACCTGAGGGGTAACCCACCAGCATATGTGTATTTGGGACTGTGAATAAAAGGTGGAGCTAGCGTACTGGGAAAATTGCCGGATCGATATTTTTTAAGGAAATTCCCTCATAGTGTTATGTCTGTTAGTATGTGGTAACAACATAAAATCGTGTATTGGACATTTCACAATGATTCTCATTAACCCCGCAAAAACCACGGGGATGGCAGCAGAGGGTTAAGTGGTTTGGAAGAGATGACAGTTATTATATGATAACTAAAAATATAAAATTGTTCTATAAATTGCCGCATTAACCTGAAAATTTGTCATTTCATTCGTATAGGAACAATCATTGAAATTATGTCAATTTATGCTTTGCAAGATTTGAAATAACTTCGAAGTGTGGTCACGACACCCCTGTTATGTCATATACATTACCAACCCATCTTTTTTCATTATGCATTCGTCCTAATAAGGACGGTTTGTAGAAAACTATGATGATATAAGACGAGAATCTTTTGAAACGATTCAAACCTTGCCGACGATTTGTTGCTACTGCGTACACACATTCCCCTTTCGCAGCTCATACCGAATGAGCACGCATTGCATTAAGGCGTTCCTATTTATTAACTTTTTGGTGCAGATGGAAGGCCATCCTTTTGTGCGATAAATGAAAATATTTTCATCATTCGTTTTGGTGTAGCTTTAGCTTAGTGGTAGAATTGCCATATTCACTGATTTTCTTGGAAGGATTTGCAAAAACCTTCGAGGTTGTAGATTATTTGAAAAATATTTTCTTATATGATAATTATTAATTATACAAATTAATAAAAGGAACTTCCTAATAAAATTCTTTTTCCATTATATATTCATCCTAAGGACGGTTTGCATACAACTATGACACAAATCCATCCACAATTAACAGCGCTAACGGAAAATAAGCACCACTAATTCTTTACAAAAATTTTTGTTAGTTCTGAAAAGGACTGTTGGACGCATGAATTGACTTATCTTCTTCGGGCGGCTTTCTTGGCGGCCTTCTTTGGCTTTGGAGTCTTCGGCTTGTTCGCCGCAGCCTTCGATGTTTTGGTGGCATTTCAGTGACTGCGTTTCTTAGCAGCAGCCTTTGGCTTTTTTACCGCCACCACCTCCACCAACGTTTTTCTTCTTTTCTCCGGTAGTAGCCGATTTGATTGGTCGTCCTATGCAGCTTCTCAATGGACGACCTAGCACCTAGCACGCACGTCCATTATGCACTGCGTCTTACACACGTCTGGCGTTGAGAAAAGCTGCGTCACTCCTATTTATAGGTTTTATCATTAATGTTGATTCTCATTTAAAGTAGTTTTTGAACTATTTAAACAAATTTTATGTAAAAAACAACGTATCGGTAGCAAGCGTCGAACGTTTTCCATCCGAATTATGAAACAAGATTAGCAATCCGTGTAGTAGAAGGAAAGTTATTAAGGTTCAAAATGTACGCAACGCTTTTGCTAATATGCGCTACTATCGCTTTCTCGCTCGTTCTCGTGTCATGCATGAGCCTTTCCTTTCCATCCGGCTTCTAATGGCATAACCAAAACGAATATGCCGGCTTTCCCCCACCAACTACTCTCGTCAAGCAACCCAATACGAATATTCATAGGAACAAACATGTAGTGGACCTATCTTTAAAACTTTTCATCATTTTATTGTTCGGTTGGTGCACCATATTGACGGCTCTGTGCGGGATGGGCTGAAAATTTTCACTTTTCCGAGTCGTTTTTGAAAGATTTTTCAAAGCATATTCCAAAATTTAATACAACATTGGTACAAATATTTTCGACAAAATGCCGAAGAAATTGATTAAATCCATTCAGTACAACAAAAGATATAAGCGTTCAAAACCTTACATCATTTTTCTTCCGAAATTTTGAAAAGGGGCGCTTATATTGAAAGGTAAGTCGTTTGTCATGACAAAAAATTTAAAAACCAAGCCTGGGCCCATCCCGCCACTACTTCCCTTAAAAACAAAGATTCAGAAACCCGATTGATAACTCCTGATGGGAAAGCTTCCGCGTTTAGTAGTGAGGTTTCCACATTTCTCGCATTTTAACACACCCTCCCTCTTCTCAAACCACTATCCCCTCCCCCCCCCCTCCCACTCCTTCGTATACCATAAGAAGCTAGGCGAACCCCCCGAGACCTACCCACACCAAAATAGGTTTACATGACACAACATTGAACGAATGCTGATCCAACTAAATATTTTATATTTTGGTTTCAACTGTGCCAACATCGATACATAGCTCTACAGGTTCGAGGGCGTCCAGTGCTTGTATATAGGTGCTAACTGTAATAACAATGTGATAGATATTTCCACAATTATATTGAACATAATTAGCAATGTAATTAAAGTTTCAATAAGTGAGAAAGGCGCAATTGCACTACCTAGTGCATCAAAACAGGAGCATACATTAATATAAATACCTGTGTCAACTGAATGTTGTATGAAAAATGATCAAGATCCTTATCCGCAAGACGACGGATAGAACGTTCGGTTGATCGGTTGTGAGCACTAAGACCTTCATTTCTTGTAGGTTTCACAATTTGATCATGTAAATTAATTTATTGTAAACTGCCAAAGTACACTGTACAAAATTGTCGCAGTATGGTGGCTGTGACGAATGTCATATCTGTTGGAAAATGTAACGCTCTAAAAAGCACACTGTAGACAGCATAAAGTTCATGAATATTTAATTCTGCAGAAGAAGTTAAATTAACAAATACTCGTGCGGTATGTAACATGATAATTAGTTGATTGTGTTTCATTAGTTCACAGTCTATTTTCACTGATAAGCTTGATGGTATCCAACTCCTAGTGACATCTAATCACGAACAGTGTCTTATTCATGTAGAGTTGTAGAGCGCACCCTTCTCCCGCTGTTCGGTACCGTAAAACGGAGGATCATTGATAACTTTTTCAAAATTTGATTTCCAATAGAATACTGGCAATATGAGTGTCAAAATTTTAGGAATCGTATCAGGAAACTGTATCTCATGGATTTGAAAGGTTGGAAAGTTCCCGGGGCCGGGAATGGGCGTTTCGACATTGCCATATCATCCCGAAACGATGAATAACAGATAACAGACTTCTGAGTCAACTTATATTGCTGGGATTTTATTAAAATTTATAAACCTCTCTGGAAATCCGGGTTACTTGGAACCAGATGCATTAATTCGGTTTTATTTTCCGGATTCCAAAAATATATAAGTTTCTCGATTCAAATTCATCAACAAGTGTCTAAATCGGTTAACCCGTTAAAGATTTTATGTTTGTTGGACACACAACGGTTAATTATTCGACAAACTTATTTACGGTTTCAAAGAAAATGATCAGCTCAGTTATAATAAATTAATTCCATGAATATAGAAAAGATTGTTTGAACAGATGGAATGCAGGTAAGGTGTGTCTTTTTCAATGCAATATTGTGATTTTCTTAGAATCATACTATCTTACGTCACTAAAAAATATTATATGGTCAAAGATACCTCGTTTTTCGGTATATCCTTCACGCTGTAGCTAGTTTCATCTGATAATCTTACGTGGCTCGTTGTCTCATTCGCAACGCCTCTTTCACCGACGCTACAAATTTAATGTAAATTTTCATATATCAACAGGAAAACACAAATTAAAAACGGCTCCTTCCGAAGTAGCTCGACTCGTTTGCCTCTATGCAAATGAAGACATTTTCACTTAAATTATTGGCTGTTGCTTTGGCTCGTCTATCCGAACCTACCACCATTCTATTCGACAAGCGGTCGATGTTCTGTTCATGGCCCATTACAACGATAAGTTGATGAGAGGGTTCTGAAACAGCTGATAAAATAATCACAATCCTGTAAATAAAGGGGTGATGCACCGAGAGTAATTTTGGTGGTTTAGTGTTCAAAACTATTAACATTCGAGTCATGGCTGCATGTTAGTTTTATACAAAAATGCACCATCATTAGTGTTATGACTATATAGAATCAACCTCTTTTGCAATACCCAATATCAAACATTTTGTAGAACCACCCTGCTGTAGGGCTGACCTACCTCATCAAAACGTTTTGTTTATGGAAATGAATGGTACGGGAATTTATCGACATCTAAAAAATGGGAAACAACGCGTAGGCGAAAACAACAAGTTATTACAAGCTTCGAGCCCTATAATCAAACAGTTTTCGAAGTATTGTACGTGTTTGGTAAGAAGGACTGTTCGCCGTTTGCGATAAACTAACAAAAGTGGATTGCGCCTCTGGATTGCGATACTCGATGATATAAACGCTTCCTTTAGACTCACTCATTAAATTGCTTCATAACGAGTTCGTATTTCACCTGGCCGGAGACGGTTTGTTTTGGTGTCCATATTTACAACTTTATAATAGGGGGTCGTCTACAAATAACGCTTTTTTACACTTTCTTGATGATGGATTGCAGGAAAACCAGTAATACGAATGAGATGAGACATTTTGGGCTCGAATTGTTTTTTTTTTATTTCAATTATAGAGGTTTTAACCTTAAGGTCATTCGCCTCTTCGGGTTAGAAAAATCTCTTAGGAAAAATTTCTAACCCTATGTGCGGGGTCGGGATTCGAACCCAGGTGCGCTGCGTACAAGGCAATCGATTTACCAATACGCTACGCCCACTCCCGAATTGTTTATTGTTGAACTTTTAACACAATTTTTGGTGGATTTTTGTTCAGTGTTGTTTAACTTTGAATTTATATTCATCTCTCTCTAAAATGAGTAAACCAATCTTAAGTGACCCCCATGTTTCACAAAGTAGCAAATTTTGCAATATGCTATTAAATTTTAATATTTGGGTATTCGCAAACATGTTCATGATATCGACAAAAGATATCATTAACATGTTGCGAATACCCAAATAATAAAATTTAATAGCATATTGCAAAATTTGCTAATTTATGAAATATGGGTGTCACTTAAGAAATTTTTACTGTATAGAAAAATTACAGAATGTTACTGAAATGATATGTTATAATGTTCAAAAGTTTTAATCAATTCGCTTCACCCAAATTTCTAAAAAAAATCTCAAAAAGTTTCTTTTTAAATGCAAAAAAAAAATTTAATTAGAATAGTATGTTAATTTTAAGTAGCAAAAAGCATGATAAATATCATACTTTTTGCTACTTAAAATAAACATGACGACGCAGCTACTGAAAAGCACTTTATTTTTCCACATTTCCTTTCGCCGTTCCATGATTTTTCACATCACTTGTCTCTTTCTCATTTTCTTAACTGAATGACGTCAATGGATTATTTAAGTGATTAAATTTCAAATAATATGCAGTATTCATACTCTTCAAATAAAAGATGAACTGCCGATTTTCTACGGGTGTAATTTGTTTTATTTAACTTCGAATATAGTAACCTATCGTACCCCCAAATGCTCAAAATATCGAAAAAAGTACCTTTGCTTGAAAAACATTTAACCAGGCATAAAATGATTATTGCCAAAATGTTGGCAGATGTACAACCTTTCCAACGAATGCTTGCTTGTCAAATTTAGTGAAAAATCACCATCGCACGGGTTTACCAATAAACCTGACCTACTTGACCCCGGTCTACTTTAATATTTGTCTACCATTGATATGATTTGTTGTTGTTCCTTGTTGATTTGAGCGTTTCTTTGAGTCCCGCCACTGTTTTTTTATATGTAGTTAACCAAAACAAACATTATGTTCTAAATGTTCTCAATCGATATAATATGCGACGACAATGGAGAGAAATGTCTCATCACACTGTTAGGTTGATAAAAATCGTGTTAATTTATTACGAAATACATTACAATATTAGGCTGGAACAATATTTAAAACCGATTGAGAAGTCACCATTATTTCGAATTGATAATAATTTTCGCAGAAAACGTTTTATTTCGGCATTCACTATTTTAATTGGAAGGACACCTCATCACTTTTCACTGGTTAAGAAATTAGGACATGTTTAAAACCTCAGAAAAAAAGGAACAAAAATATCAAGATTATCAAAACATCAACTATAATGAATCTTTATTCGCATGTCTCCAATTCCATACTGTGAAAACTAAATCGTTGTCTATAGCATAAAATTTAATGTTCATATTTGAGCGCATGAATGTTTATTCACAAGATATTCTGATTTTCAAAACATTTTCAAACGGTTATCTTGCGTTTCCCACATACCTTTGGCTTTGACACATTTTTGAAGGTATCACTTCGTTTGGTTAACATTGGAGTACACGTGGGCCATAATGAGTTAATGTTTATAGATTATGAGGCATTTTGATGAATACACATTGCTGTACGAGGGACTTTCACTTGAAACAATTACACTGAGTCTAACATTTTGCCACTATGCCACTTTAATTGATCATTGAATTTATGCTTATTCGCGTCACTGCGATGGAATAGCCTGTTGCTGATATCGATTAGCACCAAGCGGTAAATTTATATTGTGCTGACCCTCGACATAAGGAATCAAAATTGGAACATAGACGAGTTGCGGTGTCCGCTTCTGACTGCGAAGCAACTGAAGTACCCCTTGGCAGCTGCCTTCGTGTACGTTACTGTAAGCCGCAGGATTGTTAGCTATTCCCGTTAGCAGCTTGTTCAGTGTAACGTACTGTGCATTGGCCGCCTCGATTTGAGTTAATAACTGGGAGATGTTCAGGCTGTATTGTGGAAAGTTGAACTGTTCAGATCCGATCGAAGCCACAGCATCCTGTTTTTCACCGATGCGAATGTCGAACTGAGGAAGATCTATTTGGGCTGGGTTAATATCAGGAATCGAACCTGCCCAAGGCTGCACCGTTTGTTGGTCCTGATCATCATCTTTAAATCGGTTGTCTTGTACATCGAGCTCATTAACTGTAATTAACAAACAAAATATTATTAGTATAGTCGATTAGAGCAATGAAGTGAAGTGATAAAGTATTAGTTATTGTGTTGGAAAAATGAATAAATTCTAAATAAATCTTATTTCAAACTTGGTTTCTTGTTAGTTAAATTCTTGCACATTCTGCATTTCATATTTGTTGATGCACTTACTATTTTGTTGTCCTTGACTATAGGTTACATGTGAGCTAGTTTGGTGTGTCGCACCGGTATATCTTCCTTCGGATTGTTCGTACCCCGTCTGGCTAGATGTGTAGGGCGGAACGGTTGGAATGTTGTATTGTGTAGGTCTTGGAAGCTCGGGTCGCACATAAACTGGACCTGCGACAGGCGTTGTCGATGCAACACTTTGCGGTTTCACTATCTGTGGATGCACAGCTGAGGCCGATTGAGACAGTATGTCCCCAAGACGGTAACACGAGTCGGGTAGATACAAATCGTTCCAAGCTACCACCTTTTCATCGTATTGTTTACTTTTCAAAGATCCATCTAGTTTGTTTCTATAAAAAATAAGTTCGATCATAGCATGTCGACGGTGAGGTGATCAATCAATTTACTCACAAGCTATCGGTAACTCGATCGACGAAAATTTTTGTCGGACGATTTGGGAATATTATCCGATAACCCATTCTGTCTGCAACGTAATAAACCAAATGCTTTCGGTTTGTTGGATCCACATACCCATAGCAGCCGTATGTTACATCATCGGGTCCTTTCACTTTGTGCTGAAATTGATTGCTATCGGTGTTTATGTGGTACCCATAATTGAACTGGCCTATCGAAATAAAAAACTGTTATTAAATCTAAATGTTCTACGCTTACATAAACCAGTTTACCATCCCGGGCGCTTTGTTGGTGATACATCTGCGCATGCGGCTGCTTCACGTCAATATTAAAGGAATCCTGATCGGCTCTACATACTACTGAAAGTAGTATGATTCCCACCTTTGAAAAGATACAAAGTTTTATTAGCGGAACCTTATAAGAAAAAAGAACTTAAGGTTTTACCAAGCAAAATATGTTCATTTTGAAAAAGAGACAATCTCTGTTCTGAAATTCAACCCTCTCGAGTCGAGCGCTAACTGTAAACTGAAATGACACCGGCGAGATAGTACATATGAGTGACCTAGTGTCTTGTTGTGATGCTGATAAGAAGCAATTGTTTTTTAAATTTTCCCAGTTCCAGTGAAATAGCCCTGGATTTTGGGTTTTTTGCTTTCCATAACAAAATCGTAAAATGATTATGTTGTACTTATAGTGACTGGATGCGCATTTCAGCATAGTGTTTTGAAATGATAAGAATAGTAGTACGATCAATAAATAAATAACAAATAACCTATTCCTTTATATACCAATCGATTGTAATTGATTTCAGCTACAATTTCTGAAAAAAACATTTTATATTTTCTCAACAAGAGACAAGTATACTTACGTAAATTTCATTTGTTTGGCAAATAACTTCGAATTCAAATTCTTTATATACCAAGTGATTGTAATTGATGGCGGCGGCATTTTTTGATAGATCAATTTTAATATTTTATCAAAAAAAATAGTCAAAAACACGTAGAAGAACGGAAATTTTGTTTGGCTGGCAAATATCATCGAATTCAAAAAGGTGACCTATTCTCTTATACACCAATCTATTAAAATTCATTTTGGCTATAATTTTTGAAAGAACATTTTTTATATTTTCTTGAAAATTAGACAACTATAGGTAAAAGTACGGAAATTTAATTTATTTGGCAAACACCTTCGAATTAAAAGTCAAACTTTTTAAACACCCACCGATTGTACTTGATTTCGGTTACAATTTTTGAAAGAACAACTTTTTATATTTTCTCAAAAAGAGATTAGTATTACGTATAATACGAATATTTCATTTAGGTGGGAAATAACTTAGAATTCAAATTCTTTATTTTTTATGCATTGCAAGTGACATCCACAACAATATTTGATAGAACAACTACAACGATTGGTGTATGAAAACTACAAGGGGCAGCCCTATGGGGTTGCACGAATCGTAGACGTATGACTATACTACTAAATGTAAAATATTTATTTTTTTAGTACATTAATAGCGGTAAGCTTGAAGCTATTTGGAACCGCCGCACGGTACTATCTTTGATTTTAGGCCTGAGTTTAGTCCGGTCTAACACGTTAGTACCTGTCATTGCAGACATGGCTGCATCCTGAAGCCAAATGAAAACAGGGTAAAGGGGCGCCATATTCCTCTTGCATATATCTCAATAATTTGAATCAACTTTTCGACCTTTATGTGCAATATTATGGCCCATGTTGCACACAAACCATATGAGGGCAAGTAAGCAAGTTTTATCCCGTACGAAAAACAGGTATAATTGAGTTTTAAATGTCATTTTTTTGATATTTTTTATCGTCCTATCCATAAGGTGCTGCACGCTCATTTGAAAATGCCATGTCGAAGAGTTATATTACAGGTTAGCAGAAGTCGAATCATTTTGAAACTGACCGTAGAACGAAATTTTATAATTGGGTGCAGAGCTGCATTAAATAAAAATTGTTTTCGTTTGTTAGTTTACTTATGGCTATCAAAATGACTGAAGCTGTTTAATTTACCCACATTTTTTTAGTTAGTTTAACTAGATGAAAAGAAAAGAATATATAATCACAATGTGTACCCTTTTCTACTTCTTCTACTCTTCTCACAAAGAACACAATAAGCAAGTGAATGTTTTCTTATATTTTTACTGCTTTCGAAAGAATCCAAACTAAGATTAAATAAAAGATTTCAAATAAAGCCATGCCATACAACCTAAGTAACACTATGACGGCAAACAATCTGATAGAACAGAAATGCACAGGGTTTGAAAGAAGTTGTGAAAGTTGAGACTGGGCAAATGACTTGAAAAAATGACACAAAAAGTCGAATGTGGAAGAATCGCCTAAATCGGAACTTAAGGGGGTTGTGTAAAGTATTATCGGCAAAAAATTGGATTCCTTAATCTTTTTTTCGATGCAAAGATTATTTATCTATTCAGTCAGGTGCCACGTCGAAAACTGGTTTTGCGGTGTACACCATAACTCAAAATCTGCTGGACCAATCGTTGATACATTTGCATAGTTGTTTTTAACATCACTCCACAAGTAACTAATGGAGCTTTTATTTCTTGGTTGATTTTCGAACTTTTCGTAGCCCTTTGAAGCCAAAGTCCGATTAATGCTAAAAAATGATGAAAATGCTATTGAAAAAATAAGAATATCAAGCATTTTGCGAAAACCTTTTGTAGTTATCTGGGCAATGATGTAAAGAAGAAAAACTGTGCAAAATTCAGTACGATTGGTCCAGGAAATTTTGAGTTACGGTTTACACCGCATTTTGTCGAGGTGCCTCCTGAAGATTCACTGTCTGCATCAAGTGTCAGGTTCAATTTGTTAACCCTTAAAGGCGCAAAGCAATTTTTTTCAAATTTTCTGAAAATTGTTTCTCAGCATTACTACGTTACTCTGAAAATTTTAAGATGGTTTTCGCAATGTTGTTTTAAAACAACATTGCGCATTCAAGGGTTAAGTTATATCTGTCAATTGATTATCAGACAGATTGCAGACTATAGGAAATAATTAATTGTAATTTATTATTTTGTAACCGGGATTTGAAGTTTTCTCAATTTTCGCACAACGTCGCAAAATCTCGTTGAATTGAACGTTTTAGCAATCCAAGATGTTGAAAGCTCAGCAATTTGGATTTAACCCATTTGACAGATTTACTTCGTTGAAAATCAGTTTTTGAAGTTGTCAAATTCTCAGCTCAATTACTGAACTTTTGGTATTTCAGGATTGATTAGGTAATCGTGCTGATAATTTGAATTACTTAATTTTCAGCAAATTAGGTCTGCCAAATTCTATATTCATGGTTAGTGGAGTAGTTGGGTAGGATGGTATAATAAGCCCCACCAGGCTAAAATGTCAGATTTCTTTTCCAATGGCCACATAATTATCTGAAGCAAATAAATAATTGTTTTTGGCTTTTTCATGTGCAGCAGAACAGCAACTAATACAAACGTTTCCCAAAAAGGTAAACTTCCATTATTGTTCTTAAGCATTTGATTTAATTTGAAATAGTCAGATTTGGCTGAACTGTCTGCTTGGAACCGGCATCAGGGTGATGATTCCAGGGCTTTCAGATCAGCTCGTAGTGCATATAAGAATTGTATTAGATCTGCAGAGCAGGCTGGCTGGCAAAACCTATGCACTAATGTCTGAACGAGGCTAGCAGGTCAAATAAAATTCTCTCTAAATCTAAAGAGTTTAAGTCCTTGAAACCAGAGATGGTGTTTATGTGACGGACGAAAAATATGTCCTTATTTGTCTCTTCGACGCACTCTTCCCAGGCTGTATCGATCCGGAGCTGAACAATGTTGACAGATCTCATCCTGGCGACTCGGGTTCGTGAGAGTTAGCACGCACATTGGTTACCACTGAATCGATCAAGTGGGCAGTTGACAGTTTTTCTCCACACAAATCATCCGGAAAAGATGGAATACTTCCCGTGCTACTGCAAAGGGATTTGATATTCTCAAGCTTGTCTTGAAAAAGATTATGCTTTCTAGTCTTACTTCCGAAAGCATCGCGAGAAATAATTGAGATTTATTATCAAAGGGCGTCACTCAAGCCACAAAGAAGCCAAGTCTTTTAGACCTATCGGTTGAGTTATTTTCTTCTACAAGCTTTGGGACGGATAATTGATCATCACGTCAGGAATATAAGCTTAGATGAAAAAGCTTAGCGCTAAATGCAACATTTATATCAGTGTGGGAAATCCACGATCACTGTGCTCCACGATGTTGTTTACAACATTGAACAGACCTTCTCGCTCAAGCAATCTAGCTTGATCTGCATTGATGGTACTTTTAACAATGTATCTTTCCAGTTTATTCTGGAAGCGAAGCGCTGTCATGGAGTATCTGTCTATATCTCGGGTTAGATCGACGCAATGCGTTCTGTCACCTTTGCTATGGAACTTGGTTGCCGACAGCTTGTTGAGGAAACACAATAAGTTTGGATTTTCGACCTACGGGTTTACTGACGATTTCCAAATGCCAATTTCTGGACTTTGCATCGGAATAATAGTTAACTTAATGCAACAGATAAAAATACAGACAAAAATACGTAGAACTACGGAAATTTCATTTATGTAGTAAACAACTTCGAAATTGAAACGATTACTTACACTTTTTATACACCAAGCAATTGTATTTGATTCCGGGGCGGGGCGGTGGTCAGCTATTTTCGTCCGTGTCCCTTATCATCTATTTTATAAAGTGATTCACTGCAGTGTTATCTTTGAAAATGAACCACCCTAGTTATGCAACTAATGTTTTCCGACCTTTTCAATGCAAATAATTAAACAGCCTTCATTTCGTTACATCCTGAATTGCACATATTTTGTCGTATGTAATTTTAAATGTTCTCTGGCATTGTAAGAAAACACGTATCCGCCGGTTGATGCCAATCGAGCTGAAATTTCTTTGGTCTGAGCAAACTAATTTATATGTTTGTTTTATTTGAGCAAATAGGAAACGAATCCACTGGGTCTTTGATGCGCGTAGGAAATACGCATGGTCTTGCCTGAGAAATCTTTTGAGTAATGTATAAAGATTGAGAACTGACAACTTGCAAGAACAATCCAGAACCAATCACCAATTTGCGACAATCATTTCAGCACGAGAACCAAATGTTTTATTGTCATATTTAATGGTTTACTTTTAGTAAACCATTAAATATTTAAAAATGGCCTATTGCACTCAAATAACTCATAAACGGGCAAAAATGGGCAGACCACTCAGTATGCATTTGAAAATACAAGGAAAATGCTACAAGGTTCTGTATGAATCATTTGTATCCGGTTGTATCGATGGCTCTGGTAGCAGGATTAAAAGAATATCATTAGGCAGTCCAAAATATTGATATGAAACATATTTGGTAAAGCTGTTGAGATTAAGTAGTGGTACCTTCTGCAAAGTGCTGGGGAATGTTCTCCTTAGACACATTGCCGAAGACACCAGTTTTCTATCTTTACTAGTTTCTTAGATACGGTGCAATATTTATGGAAAACCTACTAAAAGCGATTCCTGTGGCAATCGCGCATCCTTTAATTACTTGTTTAATATTGTTACTGAATAGTGTTACGTCAGACTTCGTAAGCTACAAAACTAGTTTGTCAGTTCGAATGATTTGAATTTGAAGTAATCGCGGTGGTGGTCAATAAACAAATTTTTATAAGGCTATTGCTTTTTCTTTCATATAACAATGCAAATAAGCCGTCAATTCGTTCACAGCAAACGTAAACAGTTTGCTAATATTGATGACCCAAGCTTTGGTACTATATTGTATTGTTGAACTTAACCTTCTGTGTTGACAAACTTTGCAGCCGATTTCGGGGCTATTGCGCTGCCTACTTATACTTAAGATCATTGCTGGTTAGCATTCGACTATATGGCTCATAAGACAGCGCATTACTCCCTGACAGAGTCTCTGTACTACCGAACAATGCCCTATATCTAAAAATCCAGTCAAGATAGAAGGTTGTTGTCTTCGACAATGTTTCTTGTGAAAATATTTCCCAGAACTTTGACGAAAATAGTTCCACATTATCTCTTCAGCTCACCGAATATGTTTCGTATCAATATTTTAGATTGCTAAATGATATTCTTTAAATCCTGCTACCGGAGCCATGGATACAACCGGATACAAGTGATTCATACAAAACCTTGTAGCATCTTTCTCGTACTTTCAAATGCATACGGAGTGGTCTGCCCGTTTTTGTCCGTTCAAGAGTTATTTGAGTGCAAAGCTGGCCATTTTTCGCACAAAAATCGTAAATATCTCAGAAGCTGTTCAACATATTAAGTTGCTTCCTTCACCAAAATTTTGTATTCCATTAATTATGACAGTTTTGTAGAACATTTTGATACTTTATTGAAGATTTATTCAAACTTATACTAATTTGCTACCATCATTTTGAATTCAATGATCGACAAGTCTGACAAAATGCCATTTCTGTATTTCATTAAGTAGTGCATATACCAGGAGTGTATACAGAAACAAATTTCGGAGGGGAAAGGGTGGTCTGGAATTTTGATTTTAAAATGATAATAAAAATCAATGAACAATTTGGCTTGAAATGAAATTACAAAATTGAAAATAATTCGAAATTGAAACTAATTCGAAATTGAAACTAATTTGAAATTTGTCAACGAATTGAAAATTTTGGAGGGGTCTGGATCATCAGGACCTTACATCCGCTCCTTGTATAAACAGCAAGATGTTGCCCAAAGTTTTCTAGTACCTAAAATAATATGTAACAATATCAAACGAAAGTTTGATGGTTTGATTTACAACCGTTACGAAAAAGATTTCCCTGGTAACTGCTCCAAACACATAATTACCATTTACAAATCAATCTTTTCCCATCAATTACCACCATCAATGCCTTGAAAAATTTTATTTGTACCGCCTTCAATCCACTACGAAAGACTAATGAACTGTGCGGATTCTGTGTGCCTCCTGTAATTCCCCCCAAACTGTGATGCCATTACATCGGAAGACTAGATTTACATAAAATGAGTCAATATACAAAATCGAAGCCATTGGAAACGGAAAAAATACCATCGATCAAGAGGCTAATCAGTGGTAATGGCTATAAATTTTATCACCAGCTTTCAGTGTCCTTTCCATCGAAAGACCATAAATTCAACGTTTCGCTTCTCTGACGCTGAGAGCGAGAGTAGATCTAACACTCCACAGTATAGATGTCGGTATATGAAAGTTTACCATTTTGCTCGTTTTTCACTTTGACACTCTTCAGACACCCGTCGCGGTCTCGCGCACTGCAACCACTTCAGCTGCTGCTGCCGCTGCTTCTGTTGCCGGTGCTAAGACCTCGCTGCCATAGCAGAACTAGATATTCCGCAATAAATTTCACAGAAAACGAAATCACGATTCAGTAATATCAAACGTGCCTCGAATAAGCGGTGCAAATTATTCACCATCACATAAGGCGACGATTCCGACCAGTCAAAAACGTGCACCGGCGGATTTGGGAGGCACCTCAAGTCCCGATGACGATTGCGATGGCGGCTTTGTCACGTGTGTCGAAAATTATCACACAGGTTAGTGGGTTGCATAAAAAGAAGCTTTCTTAGTTGCTACTGACTCGAACGGGAGAGGATGAAGGTCGATGGGTAGGTTTAATATTGCAAAGCATAACAAATTACGATCACACGGGGGAAGTTTGGGCTACGGAACAAATTGCCTTTATTCTAGCTGGGGACATTGTACTGGGATTGGTTGGTCAAACTCGACGAACATATTTCAAAAATATAAATATATAACGAAGGAAGCAGGCGAAACTTTCTGTTAGGTGACCAACTCATATGTGGAATTGTAAATGTAAAATTAAATGACTTTCGTAGTTACTACCTCATGAGCACTAAGACGATTACCAGCGTTTTCAACTGAATGAATTAAAAAATGGTAGTTCCAGGGACGAAAGTATACCGGAATAATTAATGTTGCAAAAACGCTGCGTTGCTAGGTAATATTACTTTTTACGCGGAGACCTGGTAAGGGAGTGTCCCGGTTGTGGGTCACTCATCATTTTTGAAGTTTACAACTTTCTAGCGCTGTCACACATGGTACGATTTTGTGAAACCATTGGGTGAAGATGTGGTGTCATTGTCAAAGAGTCATCATTCCCAGTTGTGCTGTCACTTTGTGTACTCGGTTGGAAACCATCCTGAAAATCGTTACTTATAACATTTGTATTGCTGAATATGTTCATATTTATTGAATTCAAGTGTATCTAATCGTATTTCAAATCTTTTGTGACTTTATCGTTAATTTTGGAATTTCCAATTTTCTCCAAGTCAAGCAAAGGAAATATGTCCACTTCTCTCAAAAACATTACGGATTTGAAAGTGGTAAGGGAAGCAAGAGAAAAAACGCACGAAACACCGAGGAAAATAAAAGGAAAGTTTCTCGTTTTATGTTAGATTATAAATCAGCATGCTCAAGTTATAAGATACTAGATTTTTAAACCATGACATGTTTTCAAGACAGCACATTTTCGTGTTTGGCCATTAAAGCATTTCATAACTTTATGTGATTTCAATTATGTGACATTTTCGCAACACAAATCTTTAAACTAAAATTTCATCCGCACATTTTTCGTAGATCCAATTTGCGGTTTATTATGAAGACAACAGTGAACACACCACTACTCAGCATATAGCAGTTGTGTAGGCTGCTGGCGCCACGTTGCGTTGTTGGCAGTCCGGTGGAATTTGTATCGCAAACAATGGCGCTTAATCATGGTCGCAAAGTTGACACGCAAAAAATTTGGTAATATATTCGACATGACACACAGTTGCAGAACATATCAATTTTCATGCTGAGCTTGCTGGCTCGTTCGGTCGGGCATCCTTCTCGGCAGAACACTATTGCTCTGGAGGATGAAGCCAGATGTGGCGATGTTGCTAAATAATTATTTAAAAATTAATTTTTGACAGCGTATTTATAACGGCGAAAAATTGCATTGAGTTATTTTTATTCATATTTATCTTTTTTCCGGTTTGTCACTATTTTTCAACGCACCAATGTCCTCTTCGTTTCGCGTTGCCTTGTACAAATGCGGCCTTGAGGTTGACAGAGGAAAAAAAGTATATTCCACTACAATTAATTCAAAATGGATTAAATTATCGCCGTTTTCTGTTAACTAGTCTCGACGGCGCCAGAAAACGTTTCGCTGTTATATGCGACTCTCAATTAAGGGACTTATCGTAGAAATAATATATATTCATAATTCACCCGTCGATACGAATTGATCCGTTACGAAATGAACCATTTTCGTTATTATGAAGTTATTTATCACCGATTATTTTGGTTTGATTTTACATATTTATAATGAGTTTTCCACTCTTTAGCAAACTTATCAACTGTGCTAGTAACTGTTTTTGCGGAGTTTCCCAACAAAGCATTTTCTTACAGTTAACTTTTATGCCCTAAACATTTCAGGCTCGAATTTTAATAAATTGAAACGATTTTTTTGGCGAAAATCGGGACAGTGCTGTGCCTTGCCAAAACATTACATTCTACGGTGATGTGTGATGATGTGATGTGGTATTTAACCTTGTAGATAACAAAAAGGCAATGAAAGCGTTTCACAATTCTATAATCACTTTGATTCGAAATTCTGACTTATTTCAGCGCAAACCCATGTATCCCCTGATCAGTGAAATCCTCATGGTCAAATTACCAACAGTGGCGGCTATGGGACCATTCATAAATTACGTAACGCAAAAATTGCCCAAAATTGACTCCCCCCTCCCCCCATGTAACAAATTGTCACAAATTTCTTCATCCCCCCTCCCCTGTTACGTAACAAATTCCTAGAAATTTTTTTTTTCTTCGGTGAAAACATGTTACGTAACGATCTAGCTAACTCCCCCCCCCCTATGTCACAACATGTCACAACTTGTTGTACCCCCTCCCCCCAAAAAGCGTTACGTAATTTATGAATGATCCCTATTTGATAGTTTAATTGATCATCGAAAACTCTTGATATACTAAAAGAATCCGAAATATCTCCGAAAATTTAAAAATAATTAAAATCCATGTTTGTGATACTGAAAGTTTTTTGTCAACTAATAGAACATACGTATTAGCCAATACGTTGAACTTTATTAGGAATCAGGAATTAGTAGCGACTGGATCAAATGGCATGTTCTCCATGTTGATCAGAAATTTGTGCCTTGCCATGATCTGCTTTTTCATCATTCCGCCGATGGTAAGGATTGGAGAACTGGTAAGGTTAGGTGTAAGGAAGTGACACTGAACGATCTGCAGGTGCTACAATAGCAGGAATAAGACTTCCAACCACCGGAGGGATTTAGAATTTATATTTAAACAGTGAGCGGACCCCCAAGAGGATATTGAGATAACATAACGACAACACCCCCGTTGAGATTTTGTTATTCAAATATTCCTCCTCTTTGCTCTTTGCCACACTGGGTTAGAAACAATATCCTTGAGTTTCAGCTCTCTATACATAAGTAATTGTATTACCGCTGGGCAGTTACATATCAAATGATATGAAGTTCCGTAATCGGATTCACAAAGATCACACGAATAATACTCAGCACGCTGAATAGTAGCCATGTAATAATTGAGTTTTTTAATGTCCAGTGAGTGCCCTGACTAGAATACTGCAATTGTGCTGGGAAAAAATACAACAAATTCTTTAACATTTTCAGACTCACATCCGGCGGAATCGTCTTTGGTTGAAGTTTGTAAGCTACGTCAATGGTTGGCATGTTCGGATGTGATTACTAATAGATTCTCTTACCGCAAATATTTCCTGTTGAAGTACCGATTGTACGCCATGCAGAATCGTAAAGATTTCTGCTTAGAATACGGTGCAGTATCGAATAAGCGAATGAGACGGGTTTATCTCATTTTACGACAACAGACACCAGCATCGGCTCGGCCCTCCAACAAAGAACCGTCAGTATAACAAACTGTATAATCTTCGGGTTGTCGCTCCATTCAGCCAGACAGCCATTCCTCGCGAGGAGGAATTCTCACATTGGAAGTTTTAAAAAGAAAACTACGTGTGAGTATAAGATCAGCAAGTATAAACTCATCCCAAGTAACAATTTGGGGTTGCAGTGTTGTGTGGCTAGTTGCACGATCTATTGGGTTACTGTTCCAAAACCCAGTAACTTAAAGACGGAATGCACAAGAAAGTGCATCTTGTTTCAGAAGCACATATAGTGGTTTTAGTAGACCCGCTGATATGCATGTCGCTCAAGCTAAAATTCCTTCTGTAGTGGTCGATTAAAAGTTCCACTGATTTGAAAAGGAAGGAGATCAGACTGATCGGTCTAAAGCTCTTTGCCTCCCCATAAGTGACGCGGCCACCTTTGGGAATGAATTTTACAGTTATTTCCCGCCACGCTAAAGGAATGTATCCTGTTGCAGGGCTACAAGGAAGAACCTTTTTCAAAATATGCTTGTAGTGCTAATATCCTCTTTATAGTAGAACTTCAATGATTCCATCTTTCCCCGGAGACTTATACGGAGTAATCGCGTAGAACTCTGGGGCAGTCGTCAGTGATGGCTCCGTAAAGCCTGCAAAGTTTGTGTCAAAAAGACAGTTGAGTACTACATCTTCGTCACACGAGTATTCAACATAAGCAGTTCTAATCGAACTGACATGAAAGTCTTATTATCACTTATTTAATCTGCCAGTCTCGTAGAGGCTTGAGACATTTGTTCAGAGGATTTTCCGACCACTTCGCTCAGAGGATCGAAGGGCATTTCTGTATGCTTTGAGAGCCAAATTAATGGCCTCCGACCCGTCCCTGCGTCTGCGATTCCATGCTCTTCTGCATAATTTTTTGAGTTGAACAAGTTCGGTATGACACCAAGGTGTTCCTTTAGAAGCACGCATAGCTCGAAGCGGGCTATGGTATGCAGCTACTACGGCTACTGGAGATCCAATCGGTGGAAGATACCTCTGAAACCTAGCCCTCATCGCAGAGGTCCCAGTTCGTAGATTTTGGATTATGGGATTTAAAGAGACATTTAAATGATCAAAGACGATGTATTTATGATCAGATAACAACGGTGTTCGAGTTCGTTCTGTACGAGCCAGTTTGCCAACTTCTGCGTACGATGAAATGTGTAAGACAACATTGGAGTCGAAATTGTTTTGGCCATGAAAATTCCATTTTAGTACTGTAGTGTCGGAAGTGACTATATATTTTCAATCTCAATTCCCTTGAATGTGAGAAATAAGCTGTGGTTTGCTTATTTTTGTATGCAGATGCAATTTTTTTGACAATATTTGGCAGAAAAAAGATTTTTTGCTGAAGACACTTGACGATTTGAATGTTCCCGAAATATATCAAAAAGGGATTCATTCTAATCCTAATCTCAAAAAATAAATACAGTTGCATATTTCGCTAAACTCGTTTACGCGGATGATGGAAATGTTAGTTTCGGGAGCTTCACGCAAAAATTAAAAAATCATTCGCATAATGTACGAAAATTCGAGGACATCTCAGAGTGCTTCTTATAAGTTTGGTAATATTTTCACTAAATGATCGAAGCTCTCATTCATAGCCATTAGGGTGAACAGCTAATTTTAGTCCTACTATGGAGGGGATCCCATCTACTACTCTTCCCATTTACTACAAAATCGACCAAATGAATATTAATTTTTAAAGCGTGCTACAAACTGTTTTCAACGAACTTGTATTAAATATTCAGTGCAGTGTGAAATTTCCTAAAAACCACGTTAACCCTCATGCGTAACAATTGCAAGTTTTTGCAATGAAGCTATGATAGATCAAGATTAGTATGCCAAACCCGAGTTTTGTACAATATCTGTGTCCCTTTTTTAGAAAATATGTTCATTATTAAGTTGAGATAGGGATCTGTTAACTCTACCTCTACTAATCATATATCAATTCACAATCAGGTTAACGGACTAAACACCCCCATCATGAATTTTCATTCTATTATATATCTAGGGTGATGAGCCCATTTGCGCCATGTTTCTATTATCACCCTACCCATTTGAAGCCGTTGGTTAAAGCAGTGTCTGCCATCTTTGTCCAACGCATTGAGTCAAATGGTAGCGCAACAATAGGGGCGCTCGATTCGAGTTTTCATTGCGCTAAAACACGAGAATTTTACTGTTTTCAGTGCATTTGTGTTATTATATTGGATCTTAGCAACGAAGCAAAGCTGTTGAGGTTAATTTTTGCGCATTCCATTGATTGTAGGGCGAGAAATTACCGAATTAGCAAGGCACCTTGCTTAGTATGGTGAAAATAGGCACTTTACTCTTTACCTTTACTTTGTGATGTCCCGACAGAAAAAAAAGATTACATCGGCATAGAGAAAATAACAGGCAAATCTCAAGTTAGGTACACCGAGATAGGGAGGATTTTTCACAAGCAATTTGAAGGGACTTCGAAATAATCGAGATAGAGAGAGACATCGAGATAGAGAATATCGACATAGAGAAAGCTAACTGTAATAGATATCCTACCAGCAGCAGTAGCGATAACTTATCTCGTTTTATCAGCAGAGTAGGTATGGCAATAAAAGAATTCGGCCAGAAGCATTCCTTTTATATCAAACGATGAAAATTTTTTTTTGCCTTATTTTTATTTACGTGACATTAAAAGTTTTTTTTTCATTCGTCACGCAAAACGATGAAATGTGTAAGACGTTTATGAGTGTAGAGATGAGGTCTGTGTTAGGGAAAGTTTTGCGCAAATTAGTGAAAATTGTATAAGTTTTCCCCATTTTTTACAAATTGACGGATTTTTCAATAGTGTGCTATTAAAATACACAGATAAATTTAATAACAATTTTTTACTAGCAATTTTCTGAATCGATTAGTGTTCGAATTATGAAAATCCATCAACAATTAACAAAACGTAAGTGAAAACTTCGTCTGTTTTCTTATATGTTCCCTATGGATTTACAAAAATACGGATCTTTTAATAGTATACAGTTTAAATACCAATTTAAAGTTGCAATCAATTTTTAAGTTGGACTTCTCTGAATCGATTGATATATAAATGACGCAAATCCATCAACAATTAACAGCGCTACAGTCGTTTAAAATTATGCCACATTTTCGTGACGCGGATCAAATTTTAGATTTTAGTTTTACACCTAATCCCAGACCCATATAGTGGAGTAAAGCATTTTCAATGCTAAAAGTGACGTAATTTTTTAAAGTTATTTGTTGAAATTGAACATAATTTGTATGCCTTAGTTAAAAAATAATTTTGAAGGCTTCTACAGCTTCTTAAAGATAAATCCCAATGTATAAAAGTATGCTTTTAGAATAGTTTTGTGTGTCTTAAGGTGTTCGAATTAAAAGTTGTTTTACTGATACATTCATTTAATAGCTATCGGCAAAGCTGCTAACTGGTAACAGGTTTATTTGAACTTGATGAAGAAGTAAATCTCAAATCATGCGCTTATACACTGAACTCGAAGTTGTTTGTTGCATCCCCAGTCGTTCAACCATTTTTCGTTAATTTTCAATTCCTTTCATGATATGAATAACTCTCCTATCGGGTACTAACTTGGTTTATTCGAGTGAAAATGCCAACATGCTTTTCACTGGCCATATGTGTTCGCAAACGCTGAACATCTCAACTTTCAATCTTAACTGGCTTCTTCAGAGCAAATGATGGTTTTAGTTGTTCAATAAAACAGACTATTGCTTTGATATCTAACCATCCGGTTTTGCATGACGAATATCATTTAGCATAAAATATATTATTTTCTTATGTCATATTTCAATACTATCTTAAGCACTAAAATTTGCTGCTCAGATACATGGTTTACAACAACTCGGATCTTTTGAAGTAGTCTAACGTTTCGATACAGGGGTACTATTTCAAAACAAAAAATAGGCTGAATAATACCCGAGTTTTGGAACGTGAATAACCGTATTTTTTTTACATTTACGATAAATCTTTGCTTTTTACTTACTTAGCGATCGAAGCGCTCTGGGTGAACTTTTTGAACACTACACTCAGGCAAAACGTATATCGAAATTCTTGATAATCATCTTATGATGCATAGAAAAGTAACAAAACTATGTCTTTTTTGACCTCACAGCTGTCAGATGCATACCAAAGAGAGAGATACACGAAAAGAGATAAAAAATAGTTGCTTATATTATGCTACAAAGTAATTTTGACGTATGACTTCGTCTTTGTTTTCGAAACAGAGGTGCACTTTGCCAAATCATAAAATTTAATATGTAATGAAAAGTGATTAGGTTTACAACGCTAATAATTCAAATTTTCGAAAAGTATACAATCAGGCTAAAAATATAGCGAATTTCATAAGAACATCGCATATTTTGGCCACGTATGTAAGTCATAAAATTATTTTATGCAACGGCATAGGAAAACTGCCTGTGATAAGCCACAGCGGGGTAATTTTAAATTATAATAACTTTAATCCAGATAATATTATCAATGTTGTAGATAATATTATCAATCAAACACATGTAAAATTGTAAATTGATTTTCTACTCAGTTAATTTGATAATTTATGACCTAAAATAGTATAGAAATCACGTCCATAAATTGTACCATATGTATTAAGTATGTGAGTTCGTTAAAAAGATATCGCGATAAAATTGAGAATCCTATTTAAGCTATATATAACTAAGCAATATATTTCGTTTATTATTAAACATCCAAGCGTGCAAATAAATGATTTTACATCTGTTTTAAAAATTATAAATGTGCATAATTCATTCAAACTTTCAAGATTTAAAAAAAAAATATTTTTCAATTAGCCGTTGTGTGTCCGACGCGGTACCCGGGTACCTTTTTAAGTTTCAATTAATTAAATTCCTATGTTTTATCCATAGCTGGAAATTGAAACTTTGTGACATCTTAGAACTTCACTAAGTCAAGCTTTTGGGTTAATAATATTGTTGATATAGTAAGGGTGGGAGTGAGGAGGGGCTCCTGAATTTTTTTATCTACGTAACAGGCCGACGTGGGTACCCGGGTACCCACAAAACTAAAATGCCCGTAACTAAGGTAATATCCAACCGATTTCGATACTTTTAGCCGTTTTGGATTCAGGAACTCATCCACTTTTGGACTTGGTAAAAATGAATCGGGTTACTTCATTCAGTTCCCAGGAATCCGGGTTTCCGGAAGCAGGTTCCAGTGCGGGGGTACTATTTGCGAACTTCAATGGAATACTAGCAATATTGGTATCGAAATTCTTAGAATTGCATTAGTAGGCTGTATCTCGTGGTTTTAGAACCATTTGGTTATTTGACTCCGAAACGGACATTCCGGAGCAGGTTCCCGTGAGGCCGTGAGTGGCCATTCCATTCCAATTCCATTTTTAAAATTGCCATAGGGTCCCGTAACAACAAAAACAGACTTCCGAGACAATTTGAAGAGTTTTGATACTCATATTGCTAGTACATTATTAAAATTTACAAATCATATCCTAGTACTGGAACATTACTCCGGAAAATCCGGATAAAGGTGTTTTTTTTTTGTTGGACACATAACTGTTAGTAGTGTACACACCTAGAAAAAATCGTATAAATTTACGTCTCCTGACCATGACTTATACGAGCATCAAAAATGACATATGTTTACGATTGATTTTAATTTTACATGTCGTTGAATTTTGCGAGACACGTAATTTTACTTCACATATGGCGTTTCTTTAAAATGTTGAAGGATGTAATTTTATGGCACTGCGCATGGAAAGTGCGTCTTTCATGTAAAATTAAACAGAACACGGTTATATTTCGTCACTTCGTCAATTACGGTTTGTTAGATTGTTAGTTTAGAATTACGTCAAAGATAAAATTCAGATTTTTTTGGTGTGTAGTCCTTCTTTCGCCGAAGTCGTAACAAACCCCGAATTTACAAGCGACGTACAGAAAAAGAAATCCACCGGTGAATAATAATGAAAAACTACATTAAAACTAAAAATATAGTGCGTCTCCACGAAAAAAAAACTCAAAAAGTTTCGGACATCGGCGTTAAACGCAATGCAACCTTGAATCTGTATTTTTTCACTATAACAAATACTACTATAGTTTGCTATAGCATGTATAGCATTTAACCTATTGAATAAATGAAAAAATTGAAATTAAAAATCTAACAAAAGACGTATTCGTATTTATTGCTAACTACTCACCTCACACTTAACATTGATGTATATAGACCGATTTAATAATAAATATACTTGCCCGTTACTTCTTGAAACGCATCTGACAACGTACGGTCCGAAAGATTATATTTGTAAGTTCGTGCTCGAATACATGTTTACTTAATCATGCATTAACCTGGAAAATTCACAACATACAATGGATTCTTTTGCATATCTATCTTCAGTCATCCATCTATTTATCCCTTGTCACGTGCTCAGTTACTATAGCCTACATGTTTGCGACACTGATGCCATCAGCTGCTGGTGCCAACACGAATGACAACGAGCGGAAGAGTGCACATTGCAATCAGGTCGAACTTGTTCTGAGTTGGGGAAAATTGAATGGAAAAGGCCGAGAACCGTGTGTATCTGTAGATATCTCCACATTGATATAAATATTACCACAGTAGGTTGCTTGTTCAATACGAAAAAAATAGGGGGAAAGTCAATTGAACTGATCAACCATTCCAAGCTCTACAGGCAGCATACATGAGAAGCCGCACCGATTGATTCGTGGAATTTAGACCCCAAAAGACGTATTACGTCTGCTGTAAATTTCTATTTGACGATTTGACAGGTAACGTCAATGAGAAATAGTATCATAAAGAAAGTATTAAAAAGAACGGATGAAATAGTTCAAACATTATTAGTCAATCTCCTACAATAAAACTTGAATCGGCCTGGCATCCCTGCCGATGGGACGAAAAACAGCGTTTGGTCTTCCGGAACATCCGCCGTGAACCGATCACAATGATGTACGAGGCCACAGAGTCTGGCTCGGGTCTGTGTAGCGAATGCAAAAATAACAAACGATATCGGCGAGGAACACAGACAAGCATAAAATGCGTTTTTGCTATTTTCTGCTTCATGAGCATCAACGAATAGTGCACAGATTGAATGTAAATCTAGACGGTACATATCCACTAGCATATTGTAACATGACGAGAACGGGCAGAAGGGTCGGCACCATAGCTATCAAAATGCAACAACGCATCGGTGCGGATCGACGAACGGGATCCGGATGCTGATTTGAAGATCTGGCAGCTTCGTCGCTCCGCTGATGGGAAACTAGCGGCTGGTTCGAGATAGGAAACAAAAAAAGTCCTTTTTCACAATATTCATACCGCATACTTGGCTGCGACATGACTGATTTAAGTTTACTACAGGATAAATTTTCATGAAATAGGCACACTAATCACACCCCCTCCCCTGTGTGCTTTCCATCCATCATTTCGCCCTGCCAACATCAACAGATGTGGGAAACTTACCCAAACAAGACCGTTTCCCCTTATTGATTGAAACGTTCTGATATCTGCCATTTCCGCCTCCTCGGTGACGGTGACGGCGATGTGAGCGACAACAACAAGACGCGGATGCACGTTTGAAAAGTATAATACCACCATCAACTCCTATTTACATTGGTAACGAGGAATGACTGCAGGGTACTTGGCACAAAATCTGGAACACGGTAATATATGTAAGCTACAGAAATGCATCCTTGTGAATTATTTATGCATCACAAGTATCTCTTCGTATTTGATAGACGTTTACACGCAGGATTGCTGTTCGGAACTGAATGGATGAAGATTGGAATCCCCGCGTCAGTTGGACGGAACGCTTGGTGTTGCAGTTACACGAGCCCGGAAATTGTACTAATGAACAAAAGGCGAGTTGCTAATGTCAAGGCCATTTTCGGATTGACACAGAATGCTCTTATGACTGCTTTGACATTAAAAATGTCTTACTCCACTATCTGGGGCTAGGTGTCATTCTAAATCCAAAATATCCCTATTTAACGAAACTATGTAAGGTTTGCACGCTTAAACCTCCGCCATTACTAAAATCATCCAATAATTCAGAAACGCCTAACTTAAACTTAATAATTTAATTTCTCTGCTATAAAAGTAGCCTTTTGAAAAACGGTAAAATTATAAAGTTCATGAAAAAAGGGGAAATTGCCATTCGCGAGGCAGATTTCTCAAACAGAGCCGTCAATAATAAGCATTATAGTGGCTCAATCAAACACGAAAAGTTATAAATAGATGTGACACGTGCCTGTTTGAATCAGTTGCTTTTTGCCATGCGAGCAACATGATGACTATAACGTCCGGACGGTATAAGCAACAGACGCTATACCTAGATTTTCGGCAACGTTGGCATTTGCACACACTCACACCTAAGTGGCTCAAACACGAAAAGGTATAAATAGAGGTGACGCGTGGCTGTTTGAATCAGTTGTTGCTTTTATGCCAAAGGAACCACGTTATGACTATATCGTCCGGACGCACAGAGGAGTAACTAGAACAAATTCCTGGCCAACAACCAAAATATTTTTTTTTTTGATTTTATATTTCGTTATATTTTTTTACATACCTAAAAGCCTGCTGAATAACGTGGCAAAGTTAGGAGTATGTCAAAAATTGTTAAAGATTTTTTGTATGAATGTAAAATGGTTATATTTTAAGGGGTTTTTTAATCATTTTAATTATATATCCAGCAATATCGCATTCTAATAATGATGACTGTATTAAGTAAGGCAATATTATTGCAAACGTAGTTGAACACAACCATTTGAATAACTTCAGCCTAAAACTAACTGAAAGTATTAGTGTTGCTGTGCATTGCACTAACTTTAAAAAATACGTTTTTTAAACATTTCATTCCAAACTTGTATGATAAAAAAGTTACATTATGCGGCGAGTTGCTGAAGCAGTATTACAAAACCAGATTCCAGCTATCCGAAAAACATAAGAACTCTTCCGATCTTGTCCGATCCACAAATGCCAAGCGATTTGAAAATATTGAAATTTTTAGTACTTTGAGGTACACCGAAATGCTATAGGGCCAAATACTATGTTTTTCAAAATGTATGAAACTATGCTCAAGCGTCCCTTTTCTTCCCCTTTTCCCCTGATCAACTGTTTCTGCAACTGGAAAAACGAATGTATTCACAAAGATTACTTCGAAATTACTAGTATTCGAAAGGATATAGAAAATTGACCTCTGCACTGGTAGGTGGATAGATCCTAAATTACTCCAAAACCTTTTTATTGGGCACGATCCATAAATGACGTAGCATTTTTTGAGTGATTTTTAATACCTCCCTCCCCCATCGTAGCATTTCGTCACAAACCTCTAAATACCTCCCCCCCCTGGTAATTACGTAGCTTTACGGTAATTCTCCCCCCGGATTCCCCCGGTCGGATTCGGGTTTTTCAAATTTAGAAATTTCGGGTTCGGGTCGGGCTCGGGTTTTAAACAGATCACACCCAACCATTTCTTGACGCTGTTTATGTCTATACTCAACACCCAGTCTTTTTTTGTAGTAATTAACTTTAAATCGTGATACGAATGGATGACACACAACTGTACTAAATTTCACCACCTATGAATCGCTAGAATTCGTCATATTTCCTGATGCTCAAATATTGTATTTTTTTTTATTCATGTGTAAAATTTCTTCCTCCACATTCGCAAACTGCTCGAAATATAATTTTTAAAAGAGCCCTCATGAGAGAACATTCAACAATGAGTGTTTCGCATCTAAAATCTCCATGAGATTTTTACTATGATATGAACAACGATGGCACTCATATGATGATGGTATACTAGCACCACCATCATATATGAAACAACGGTCAGATTGTCCCAGGGCTGGGCCGTTGCATGACCCGGATTACTTCATAAAAATTCGTGAATTTCCACGATCTTAAGGAATTGATCGTAAAAGAATTGTATATTCTGTTCAAGTCATTAACGTATTTGTAGAATTTTGGAGTCGTCACGAGAACTCCACTGGAGATGTCGAAACATTTCTACTGGCGTGCATACCATACTATCTAGAACATAAAAATTATATAACCCGTAATTAACGATCGTCCTAACGCTAATGATGTGACATCAAGAACGCTTCAGAAAATCTTGATTGACACCGTACCCACCAGTGACGCGTGACCAGATGTCACGTAAACTATCGAATACGAATTGCCAATTGCCATAGCTTAATTCAATACATGTAATAAATTATACAAAACTTCTATTGCAGGCATGGTTTTCGATAAAAAATTAAAAGGTTGTTTGAAACTATCATCATTAACAGGCATTGCATTTATCGCTCATATGAGTAAATGCGCCCGGATAGTTTGCTATTGCGACAATAAAAACTCACATTTTCACAGGAAAAGTTATTGGCACTCACACAACTTCTCCGGATAAATACAACGTGTATTTCTCCGGATAAATAAAACAGCCGGAGAATGAGAGAATGAGTTTATCACGGTATCCCTTTTTTGCTCGCTGCTTTCATGTCGTTATTCCAAAACACGAAAAAACAAGTCTATTATATTTCTTTGCCGCTTTTCTTTAAGTGTATTTTTTTAATTTTTTTTTTCTTTCCACGAAATGAAAATTTTATCGCCTTCTCCGGTGAGAAGGAAAAAGTCAAATAAATTGTATCCGGAAAATCATTCTCACGCTATTTGTGGAGACGGAGAATTTTGCGACTCATCTTATCTCGGAAAAGTTGGACCTCGGATAAGCTTCTTCTCGCGTGAGTAAGAGAGAAATACAATGCCTGATCATTACGCTTTTAGTTTCACCATGAGTTAGCCGCCGATTTATCCTACTTTCCGGTTAAGATATCGACGATTTATAAGTTTATCAGAACATTACAAATTTGACGTTCAATAACAATAAATATAAATGCGAATTCTCCTCGCCAGTAATTCGTTTTGCCAAAGGAAGATATAACTGGACGCGTATGGTTCTACTTCAGGTTCGGGTAATTCGGCTCGGTTGCCTAAAATTAAAAATCTTCGAGATTTTTGGTGGATTCTCCGTATTAAGAAGTCAGGTTTGGATCGGGTTTGTCAAATTATAAATTTTCTTGTTCGGTCGGGTTCGGGTTTTCAAATTTTGAAATTCTCGGGTTCGGGTCGCGTTCAAGTTTTACAATATTTTAAATCTCGGATTCGGGTCGGGTCCAGGTTTTTCAATTTTAAAATGTTCGGGCTTGGGTCGGGTTCGGGTTTTTATAATTTTATAATTTCGAGCTCGGGTCGGGTTCTGGTTTTGAACTTTCAAGATCTCGAGTTCGGGTCGGGTTCGGGCTCAAAAATATTGTGTTGGGATAATTAAATTTATTTTTCTGCTTGTTTGTGCGTTGGCTGGGTGATATAGGTAGGGTAATGAGCCTATTGAGACACTCACTTTTCATATTATGAACACGCGCGCACGATCGGACTAAACTGGCTTTGGGCCTACTGAAAGACGGGTGTTAGTTGAAGATTTTGGTGGGCGTGGTAATTGAGTTTTGTTTCAAAAAGTTGCGAAGCTAATCTATGGCGATTGTTACTAGTCAACACAAAAATAATGCCATCTGATCAGAATAAATCACTAATCAGTTTATATTGTTATCACAGGTTTTCAAGCATTAGTATTGTATATCAATCAAATTCCGTATTGTGTTTAATATAGTTTTATTTTAAAAGTGGAATCGTAACGAAAACTATCACATCCCCAGCGAAGGATTTTCGTGTACACTGCCGTTTTCTTTGTTGCTTCTTTCGAAAAATGTTAAGGTATTTTGATTATATCTAGAGAAACTTTTCAATAGGACGTAAGTAACATTGAGAGCCTCTCTTTGTTTACTTTCTCTTTCGTTTATTACGACGTCATTACAACACTGTACTAAATTTCCAGTACATATAGAAAGCCGACGGGTTTTACTACAATATTATGCAAAGAGTAGAGTAGTATATGTTGAAATGGCCGAGTAATGAACAGAAGAGAAAGACCTCAAAGAGAATCTCTCATTGTTACTTACGTCCTATTGAAAATCTTCTCTAGATATATAAAGAGTAATCAGCATATACACTCCGGTTTGATAGATTGGTGAAAAATTTTTGGAGTCAAGTAACAACCTAAGGACACGTTCTAGTGTGGTACAATTTTTGGTTCACAATTTTGACAGCTCTTTAACATAAATATTCTATAACATAAAAGTGAAAATTTTAAAGCTAGAATTTTCTCTTCCCAGCAGCAGCTTGAGCGGGTGTTCATTTAAGCATAGTTGAGAGTTCTCCGACAATGGAATTTCTCTCGGTACCGGTGTTTGTTTCGTGAGCGAATTAGCTCCCCTTTTCGCCACGATACTGTCGGGTAGTCCACGGCGGCGAAACTACCCTATCGTGAATTCCCAGGCGGAAGATTGCTCCCGATACTGATGTACCTTTCTGTGAGCCATTTAGCTTCCCCCTCCCTCTAGTCGGTCTAATCCCCGGCGGTGGATCTAGCTTACTCATGAGCTACCCAATAGGGTGTCGAGGTAGATCCGGCGATTCCGGTGAAGCCTGACGTCCGGTTCACTGGCGCCCCGACGACTCAAGCCCGGTGTTATGTCGCGTACTACTCAACTGGTCCCCGGCGAAGGACCTAGTCTACACAGTCGGAGAGTTCCTCGGCGGCGGAATTTCTCCCGAAACCCGATTTGTGGTTTCCTGGCGTCGTTCTGGCCAATGGCGCTGTTGTTCCCTTCGCCACTTCCTCTGCAGCTCAGAGAGTATACTCGTAACCACTCTGTTGACAGCGTCCCAGATATGCTCGTCGTGGAACATCTCTTCGACGATATTGTCGATCATAGGGCATTCAAATACCACGTGTTCTGGTGTCTCTTGCACGTCCACACATTATCGGCAAAGGGGTGACGAAGCATGTCCAAACCGATGCAGATACTTCCGGAAGCATCCATGCCCGGACAAAAACTGCGTCAAATGGAAGTTCATCTCTCCATGTTTCCTATGTACCCAAGCAGATACAATTGGGATGAGTCGGTGGGTCCACCTTCCTTTCTCAGCGTTGTCCGACTCTTGCTGCCACTTAGTCAATGAGTCCGCTCGGACCAATCTCCTTGCATTACGTGCATTTCTCCGCTGGTCCACGTCCTCAACCAGAGTGATGCAGATGGGAATCATCCCGGCAATTACGCATACCGCTTCCGACGATATCGTTCTGTACGCACTCGCGACACGAACAGCCATTAAGCGAAACGTGCTCTGTATTGAGTATGAGACACCCGCCATGAAACGTGTTGCCTCTTAGTCTTCCGTGATTCGGCATGATCCTTGCAAATGCGATAGCTGTCCAAAAGAAACAATAAATTCAGTAAACAATGCCAGTATCATCTTGTACATACAACAATCTGCAGATATATAGCTTAAGGTGTCAGGATCAACATTGCCGAAGACTGGAAATTGATCTGATATTTCAGTAAAAAGATATTCTTATATAAAGTTATGTGTTGCCTCTCTTTCTCGCACATGCTTAGAATAGGAAATTTCAAAAAAATCGATTGATTTTCAATGTTGAATAACTCTCTCAGGGAACCTCCAATCAATATGTAACCTTCAACAAAGCTGTTCGTTATAAAATAAGCTATGCGTCCATAAGTTTTGAGGTATGCAGAGTTACTGTGGAATATTTTATTTGATTTTAAGTTTTAATTTCCGAGTTACCATACATAATACTATAGAAACTTGAAACCTCTTGTGAGTAAATTAGAGCTATCGGAAACAGCTCATATTTTGCATATGGCTTGCGCATCCAATTTTAATTAGAAGTGTTCCAGAAAAAAGTCAAAATTGTTACCGGTCTAGTATGTATGTATGTATATGTGTATGTGTATGTGTGAATGTGGAAAAAAATGTCACCTCTGTTTCTCAGAGATGGATGGACCGATTTGCACAAATTTAGTCTCAAATGAAAGGTACAACCATCCCATCGCTATTGAATTTTTTATTGATTGGACTTCCGGTTCCGGAGTTACGAGTTGAAGAGTGCGGCCGCCCAGCAAATTCCCATATAAACTGAACTGAAAAATGCTCAAACGGGGGAGTAAAGGGAAATTTTAAAATCGAATTTGTATTTTGATGCCAAATGTCTTTAAAATGCATGAAACGTCGGGATTTGATGTAATCCCGAAAAAATATTGGCGAAAATTTACTTTTTTGGATTTTAGCACATTTTTGCCTTTCTCATATAGAAAGGTTATGCAATCACTCTAAAAATCGTCAATCTAATCCCAATTCTTTTTTTTACTTATATAGGCTTAGGTAGGGGTATGAAGTGAGGGATTGCTACTTTAAAAATAAAATAGTTTAATATTTCTTAACAAGATAAAAATTTCTGGCGGGGTAATCCTTGATCCGCCGCTGGTTTCAAGCGATGTTTCAGTATCGAAACATAATATCTTAAGATCGTGGCTGTCGATCCATTGTATGTATGTGCAAATCGTACTGAATATGTAATATACATTTCCACCATTGTATTGAGAAAGGCACAATTGTACCACTAGGTGATTTAAAACCGGTTTTTAAAATTTGTGTCATGTTGAGTAGGATGGACACAGTAGCGTAGGGAACGATGGACATATTTCTTACGCCAATACAAAGCAGATTGCCGTCCAATTGCATACCCTTGGGCTATTTTTTGTTATCGCTACATTGTGATGTACTGACAGAAAACAAAAGTTATTGATCAAGAAGCGTCTCACTCTGTCCTTATCCTATGTTCATTTTTACCACTGCTACATGTTCATCTTACCCACCCCAGGTGTCCATCTTTCCCATACCACTTTTGAAATGACGATTTTGGCCTTCCTTTTCAAAACCATTTTAAACATATTTCTTTTTGAAATTTTATTAGTAAAAGTTCTTATATTGATGCAACATGATGTCAAATCACGGTTTACGTGCAATTTGCGAGCAAAGCATCCATGAATGAGACGAATTTTCTTTTTTACCTTAAGGTGTCCGTCTTAGGCACCGTTCCGCTAGTTCTCTCTGGTTACTATTGCTTTCTTCGAGCGCTTCCACGTAGCCTTTGAAAAGCTTCAATTTTTCGCTTTGTAATTCATGCGGTGGTGTGGTATAAATTGTGCACTGTTTGTTAATATTGGCCTTCGTCTGCCTCTGTAGATGACATCAGTCCGAGATTGTTGCGGTTAGCTCCAAACACATTTTTCCCATTGACACCTTTAACAGCCTCCTCCAAACGCACTGATCGCTCTTTTCAAATGGGTTAGTGCTAATCTCATTTAGTCCACCTACAGTTTTGCGGACGCTGTTTAGATTGCTTCGTAATTTATTTTTCACGTTGTATTTATAATCAGCCCAAACCTGAAATCAAATGAAAGTATAATGCCGGTACATCGCTGAATATAAAACAACTTTGAAATTGTGTGTTGCTTTTATTCTACTATATAATAATTTGGTTCATTGCTGCAATAAATGTATATATGATAGACCAGTGTATTTCAACCGGGGGTGAATTCACCCCTAGGGGTACGTCAGATTATGAATTATTCCGGGTAAATTTCTCTCTAATTTTTCCATCGAAATATTGTCTCTATATTATAGAGTCAATAATTCGATGGAAATATTAGGATAACAAGTTGAATTTTACCCGGAATAATTCATAATCTGACGAACCCCTGGGGGTGAATTAACCCCCGGTTGAAAAACATTGTGATAGACAAAAGATAGACGGAGAAACGAAAACATCGAAAAAATACTACTTTTTCCATTCGTTTACTTCCCGCAATACTCCAACTTGTTGAGGATTGATCCCCATGGACATTTTCGGTTTGCACCTGTATAATGCAAAAAACGACTTGAAAACCCCGTGCATGATCAATGTGAAAAGATGCAACATTTCCTTAGAAGAAAGCTTTCGAATCTTTAGTTCCCGCGAGTATTTCAGTAAAATTATTGAAAATGACCATAAAACTATCCTCAGTATAAACGTGACTTTACGGAAGTCCTTAGTACAAAGGATTATACTTACATGCTAATGGTGGTTTGTAATGACGTAAAAAGAAGGAAGATTTGAATTGTAAAATTAAACAAAATTAACGGTGGTCACAAAACACAAAACCTTTTTAATGTACCACGCCAGCGGTCAGATGGTTAAGCAAAAGTCACCGAGTTTTCGTTTCAAATTCGCACAAGTGTCAAATTCGACATAGCTCTAGACAAATACAATTCAAATAACATAGATTTGGCCATGAAAATTCAATATACATCATGAATAGGAAGAATTGATGAAATATTTGTATTCCGCTGAAGAACTATTTTTTGAGCTGCTTGGTGGAATATTAGTATTAACCCTCTTATGACAGATGTTTTCCGCTTTTAGCAAAGCAAAGGCGTCGTACTACTGGTTGTCAAACTAGACTAGATCACTAAGGATCCTTCCTGGCTGGGGCTCAAACATACGACGAGTGGCTTATGAGACCAGCGCCTTTTATTATAGAGGAATTAAACGGAAGGCATCTGTCTTAAGACGGTTAATCTTCCAGGCAATTAAACAGTAAGATGTTCGTCAAATCAAGCTACGCAAATTTCTTTCAAGCCAAAAAGTCCTGGAAAAAGTTTTGCCTTTTATTGAATATTTGACTTTATACCCTTCGGCCTATTTTCCATTTGGCCCTCTTTCTTAGTCACCTCTCCAACATTGCTACCGCTTCTTTGGACTTTACCCGTGAATAGGTCAAAAAATGCATTAATCGTAGTTTTGTAAAAACTTATCTTTTAGAACAACTCATGATTTAAAGAAGGAAAAATACATAATTAATTTTCTTAGACTTTTAATCATGTTATCTCGAAAAGATTGTGTTTCGTGTCCACCTTAAATGCTAAAAAAATGTTTTCTTTCGCCTTCGGGAATTCTTGTCAATGATTCGAGCGCCGAATTTAAATTGCAACCATTATTAGAACATACAGTTGAACGCCTATTGTTAGTGCGAGCAAATGATATCGAACGTCTCTTATAAAATAAGGTATATAATCTTGAATTACTCTGCAAATGGGGTTGTGATGATACTCCTGGACAAATTTATTGACAATGACGGAAATAAAGCTGATGCCAACATGTTTGTCACTAGCTTGACACATTTTCAGCTCATTTTCGTAGATAAAACTGATAGCAAGAACAAAGTACTGTGGAGAAATCCTAGCCCTTCAACTCCTAGATTTCGCAGGTCGATTAAATTCCAATTTTTACATGAAACTGCTGATGCAACATGAGCAGAAGTTGATTATATGAAATATCGAGAGAAAAAATTGATCCCGTTCAAATGAAACGAAATGGCAAATAAAACAATGTTTCATTCGAATATAGCTTAGAATGATTTTGAATTTAATATGAATTTAAAATAGAAATTACTTTAAATTTTCTCAAGAAGTTAAAAAATTTGGGGGTGGGGGTCCGGACCCCAGGACCCCCCCTGGATCCGCCACTGTTTGGATTAGATGTCAAGAAATGTCGCTGCAAAGATGAAAAAGTTAGAATGGAGACACGTAAAGAAAGAAATTCAAACTCAACTTAGACAAGCATTAGGACTTCTCGTAGATATCCCAAAGCAGGGGTATGGAAGTACTAATGACGGAAACACAGCGTGCCGTTTTTTCGAAAACGAACAAGTTGCCGCATCCATAACGGGAATAGACCAGAATTTGATCGATACGTTCCATGTGATTCTAAATGTCATTGCATGTGGTTTTGATATGGTCAAGGCTCCGAAAATGGCAACCATAGGCGAAATTTTTTTTATCGAATTTTGCGTCAAACTGTTTGATTTCCGTATATATATAACCTCTAATATTAAAAAATATAAATGGCGAGCCCAGAAAAAAAATCCATGTCTGTTATTTATATTTGTTGATGCTACTTGCATGACCTGAAAATGAATAAAAGACCGTAAGGAATTAAAAATATACACAAAATACCTATTTTCAACTTTTTTCCTGGAACCACATTTTTCCATGGTAGTCTAATTTAACTTTGATGATATTGCTTGAAAAATTGAGATAAATGTGGATTATTGCTTCAGTTGTGAAGTAATGGAAACCAAATAACTTGTAACGTGACAGATCAAAAATTCGAAAAAGTTTTGTGGACCACACTAAAAGCTTGCATACAATGTCTAACCTATATTTTTTATTACTACTTTGAGTCTACTTTTTGAAATTGTATTGTAAAACCTTAAAGTTTTATTCATTTTTGAGAAACCACAGTTGATCTTATGTAACGTGACAGATGTTTTCTGCTGTGAAGCAATTCCATCAAGTTTGATTCAATTACGTCAGAAATGGTGACCATCTTCGATTCTAATGAAACCTCTTACGTTTCATTTTTATGGGAGACTAAATATTTTGCATTATCTTTGTTTGATAATTTTTTTTCAAGAGTAATATTTAAAAAGGGCGTATCAGACATTGAATGCACTACTTTCAAAATATATTTTTCGAAAATCGCCATTGGTGTAACAAAACTATATGATAGCGAGTTCTAGGGAATCAATTCTTCTGTGTGAATATTTTTTGGTTAAATTTTTCAAGAACAAAAAAAATGTTAAAAAATACAATTACAAAAAAAACAATGATTTTTTGTTAGCGAAAACCTAAAATTAAAGAAACTGCATTTACATTATTGGGAAGTTATTAGTAAGAAAGCATTTTTAACTTCAAGTATGCTTCTATATTTCTTAGTATTAGCCAGTCATAAATACAATTTTCTTATACAATACTAATACTAAATATAATTTTGAAGCAAAATGCTCTTAAGAAAAATATTACGAAATATTTTGATTTTTTTCTTCAACAAAAATATCTAGTAGTGAAAATACGCCCTTTTAATAAATAACTCACAGATACCAAACTCAAAAACATAACACGTTTAAGATTTAATTGCAAATAAAAAATGTTTTAAATATAATTGCATTGTGGAGAAAATAACAACAAAAGGATTTAACATATTTCAAAAATTCTTTTAATTTTTAAATTTTAATTTTTTTATTTAATTTAATTTTTTTTCTTTAAATAATTTAGTTATAGAATGCATTTCAAAATGGTTTTTCAATTCAAAATTCTCATGAAAACGTGTGCTTCAAAATGCAGATGTTTTTCAAGTTATTTTAGATTTTTTTCGACATAATATATTACTTCGTGAAATTACGACCTTTTCATAAGTTATTCACGTTTGTTCATCAAAACCAATATGTTTTTCAAAATAAACATGAAATTTCCCGTTAATACTCAGTTCCCAGACCAAGGATGATTTGTCCACGACTATCTCGATATGCTTGCTTCAATAAAAATATAGAACTGTAACGTGACAGATTCTGGTTGTAACGTGACAGATCATTGAGAATACTTCATAAAATCGAAAACAAAGCTTTCTTCAGGAAAACTATATTTCAAACTCTTCTTTGCTTTCCAAGCTTCAACTTAAAACTATGTTCATGCAAATTTGGGGGACAACGGAACCGACTTTTTCAATTTAGTCGGGCAACCTCCAAACTCACTGCGAAAATTGTGTAACGTAACAGACGTATTAAAATAACAATAACACGAAAACCGTTCACGATAGAAAATAACTTTCTGTAGAAAAAATGTGCGGTTTAGTGACCTTAATAATGCGCATTTGGGATAGAATCTGTTTTATCGTTTTTGCTGACTTATGAAATATGCGTAAAAATGTAACATGACAGACAGAAGCCTTGATCATACACACATTGTGAAGATTTGTCGAACTTTATTCATGGTACTACATGCCCACCAGTGCAGTGGCGATTACCCATTGTCTACAAATATAATAATTACATAGAATTGAAATATGTTTAAAGCTATGCTAAGAAAAAATAATTCAAAAAACCTTGTGTATGTTGCAGATCTAACCGAATAAAAAAACAGCTTTAAAATGAATTATGTTCCCCAAAAACCAATTTGGCTCAATAAAACGAAGTCGGTTAAAAATTACGCGAATTCTGCCAAATTTTATCAATTAAAGTGAATCTCGTTCATATCGTTCAGCCCGTTTTAATGACGAAATTGTATAACAAATGTTTTGTATCTCACAATTCATTTTCAGTTAGAAGCCAGCTGAGATTCGTCTTTACATACATCCTTACTTTAGATCATATTTTTAAGTCGAACAAAATTTGTTATGCACACCGTATAGTTTTTCTTTCTGGCAGTAATAGGTTCTCAAATATCTTTTAGTGATTCTCCTAACTTCATATTCTGAAAATTTTTGTGTTTAGAAACCCTTTGAAATAAGAGATTGCTAGAGCGAATAATTTTTAAAGAAAAATTCCAAAGCTTTGGACCATTATTCAAGTGTTTATATCTTAACATACAATCCTCATTGAACATAATGACAAAAATCTTTTACGCCTATTGGAAGCTTCAAGTTCTTAAGAAACAATGTTTTCGGCGCTAATCTATTCCGACAATAAGTTAATGTCGGATTCTGATGAGGCGAAGCCGAAACGCAACTAAGTATGAAATAAGGATTTGTGCCCTCCTGTACAAAGACTGGTTTTGCCAACAAATGTTCACCCTAGTGAGAAATTTTGGTTTTTCCCAATTTTTCCTCCTTAAGGTGAAATATAGCATAATGTTTACGCAACTAAATCTCAAAGTTTCAACTGAATCGGATTGATTTTCCGTATGACGTGAATAAAGCTCTTTTACACTTTCTTCCAAATGAATTCTCCGCGTTCTTTTGAATTTCACCTCTTGGTGCTAAGGGGTATCCCGGCTTTTGTTTTCTTTCCGGACATCAAGATGTGCTTAGGGATAGAAAATATTGACGTACATAGTGATGTTTGATTTTCACAAATAATCGATTATCTGTTGATCGAATAATTCTTGAGAGCTTGATTAATTCATTCGATTAATCGACCAAGATAATCGATTAAAATCAATAATCGATTACTTAGTAAATCTTAGCTTGCCAACCATAAAAAAGTTCGTTAATCGAGTAAAAAAAGACATCACTAGACGTACAATTTGGATATTATTGCGGACGATGCAAAGCGCAGAAATTCTACACGTGCTGCTGATGATTACGCCTGCATTACCGCATCCATTCGTTCGTTCATATGTAGTAACTTTATAACCAGGAATACTCTACTGATTAAATGCTTGAGCATCCACTATATATGTTTCTGATAGAAAAACCAACAATGGACGTTTGTTTTCCACAAGATGTCGCACACGCATTAACACGATTTACGCATTTAAAATCAGTTGACGAGCATTCAGATGTTCTATGTGCTCCATTACATCTGGAACGTGTTTCTTTATTTACGCATCCCGTACCCTTGTGACCAAATTCTCCACAGTTCAAGCAGCGCAGCACGTTGAAGGTCTCTAAAACAGAACACCCTTCCCAACCAATGTTCATCGTACGGGTTGACATCAGATCGCTAAAAGTGTCCTTATCAACTTCAATTATAATATTGTATTTGTTATATTTGAAGCGCGGATTTTCGAAATTGGCAGCAACTTTAACATATTCAACCGGAATGCCTTCTTCATCCTGACTCTTCAATAAGTCAACGAAGACTTCCTCAGAGTATCGATCACTCATCCCCATTATTTTCAACTTCGGTTTACCGAGTGGCGGTATAACAGCATTATATTTTTCACCCAGATTGCTTATATTGTTATTCACCGTTATTCCCAGGTGCACACTCCACTATAATTGAGCCGTTTTTAAAGTTGCTAATTTTGTGCATCTTTGGATTTAATTTATTTTTCAACTCCTTCCTCGTGTCGTCACTCGATTTCAACGACTCGACTGGTTTAATCACAAAGACCGGGCAAGCCTTACGCTTCGTTTGACTTCTGGTTCTAATTGTATTCATCCCAGTAACAAATTTTCAAGCCATCCATCTTTTTGGCAACACTGTTTTCCAAGCAAGCCAGTTTACTCTCAAGAGATTCATTGAATGACTTGATCAGCTTTTTTATTCCGTTCTCCAATGCGATGTTTATCTGTACATCGATGTTTTCTCGAACATCAGAGAGAGAGAATTAGAAATAGAACCGAGTTGTTTTATCTTCTTACTCAACTCAAAGACTATCGAACTGACATCCTGTATGCCGCAAGACTGGCTTGATAAACACTTCGCATATTTGAAGCAAAGACTAGCATTATCAGCCACCCAATTAACCGTGGCCTATGGCAATGTGTCTATTTGTGATATACAAGCATTTTCTTCTAATACAACTCGAACGTGTGTGGACCACAAGATCTTTTGGTGGCATATGCAGATGACATAACATTACTCTCAACAAGTACCGGAAGTATTCAAAGAGCGCAAGAGATATTTTTGCAGTTCCAACTGGAAGCAGGAGCGATACTGAACATGCAACAAACAATGTCGATAGATGTCGGATTAATCAATGGAAGTAACCGGCTAACTGTTCCGTGGCTATAAACTGGCGATAAAATTAAAGTTCTCGGAGTAATATTCGCCAACTCAGTACGGTTCACAACTAAATTAAACTGGGATAACTTAGTGTTCAAATTTGCTCAGCTATTGTTGCTCCACAGAATGCGAACGTTGAGCTTCCATAAAATTATAACACTCTTGAATGTTTTCAACACATCGCCAGGGCCGCCGAGAGGGTGGAGGGACGGGTGGTTTCCCCCGGGCCCTGATTTTTAACAGGAACAAAAATTTTGACAAATACTTTTTCGACAAAAACTTATTTGAGAATGCAATTAAAAATTCAATATCTTGTGTATGAGGTAACTAGAATAGCGAAAATTCTAAATTACTGCATATTTGATATCAACTATGTTTATACCAACCTAATTCTCGCATCGAAACAAGATCAGACTCGAGCGGGCATAGCGGAATTTGTACATTGAATGTCATGTACGCAGCTCACCTGGGTTCGAATCCCAACCCCGCACATAGGAATAGAGATTTTTATAGGAAAATTCCTAACCTGAATGAAGAAGCGAATGACCTTAAGGTTGAAATATCTATAATCGGAACAAAAATATGATCAGACTTGTAAGGGTTAAACAATTGAATGGTTTGATTAGAAGTCATGATATTGTCTTCAAATTTCGCCAATATGAAATCGATTTTTTTGATTTATTGAAGCTCCAATCTTCGAAAGCGCTGGATTAGTATCGAAAGTAATTATTGAAAGAAAAAAAACCCTGCTTAGGGTTGCCACACCGGTTTTTTTTGTAGGCGAATTCCGTGTCCTCGTTCAGGTAAATCCTAATTCGCCCGGATTTGGATTATTTTGCAATTTTGCTTTGCCCTTTCCTTTACCAGGAATCATCCAGTACCCAGTCCTCATAATCATCATCCTCGGGTTGCATACCCTAATTGTGGAGGAGGGCCTCTCTTGGCGTTGACAAATATTATTTTAAAAGTGTCATTTGGGTTTACTTTACCCCATTGAACCTTTGCTTCAATGGATCAATGTTTTTCACAAATATTCTCGAAAGAAACTGAAGTGTGATTTCTCACCCCGTGTTTGTTTACTGAGGAGCAGAGCAAAGTTCGCTCGGGTTATACTTCACAGCGAGAGTGGCTGGTGCTTTTAGATTCTTTGTGAATATCAGAGGAAGCGAAGTACTACACCCAACTAAATCAACTAAACTGTTAACAAATGCAAAAACATACAACTAAATGTGAACGGCACACAAAGGTGGAGTGCTTCACCAAAACATTACACTCTACGGTAAATGTGAAGAAAATAAGATATTTTACCTCCTACTGCTACGAGCTACATAAGAAATAAAACAGTGCATATTTATTTGTTTTTAAGCCTTTGTTTAACTAAAGTAGCAAAAGCAATGGAAGCGCTCCAAAATTCTGCAGAATAATCCAACTACGTCCAGCTAAATTACTAATTTGTGTTTGTTGACTTCGAAGAGAAAATTGAACTCTGCTACCAAACTAAATCAACTAGTTAGCAAGATTATCTAACTAAAGTAGCAAGTTAAATCCGCATACAAAATCTTTTCGTTTTGGAGGAGTGAGCGTGAGATTTTGAACGTCGCTTCCTGAACGTAACGATTTTATTTTGATATTTGAACTATTTACTAGAAATCAGTTGCAACATTCTTGTAAAATATTTTAAGGTGTGCTAACACACCAGCACAAATAAAAGAGTAATTCATGTTTTTATAGGATTATAAATGTTTTCGAAACCAGCATAGCGTAAAATCCAACCACAACCCTTATTTGAAATTTGATCCATGTTTCTCATTTTTTTCCATTTTTTATTCCTATATGGATTTTTTTTAGGTTGATAAAATTTCATTGATCTTTTTTTTTCAAGCTGTGGATTTTTTTGTATTTCTACAATTTTAGGAATCTGCTTTTATTATCTATTTTCGCACTTTTATTTTATTTATCTTTTCACGTTCCTTATTTTTACTTGTTTTTCTATTACTATCACAATCATTTACTTTAATTTATAGTTTTTTTTCTCTGTTATTTCATTTTATTCGCAATTTTTCGAGAAAATTCTGTTTTCATTATTTTGTTATTTTTGTTTCATATTTTAAAACCCTGCTTAATTTGATTCTTTTGTCCATCTAATTTTTAGAATTTGTCTATTTATTAAATTTATTCTTATCATAGACCATTTCCTTTCTTTACATTTTTTTGCATTTCCAAAAGCAATTTCACTTATTCAAATTCTTTCCAATTTAACTTATTGTTTAATTTTTTAGCTTTCCGTTTTTCGTAGTTTCATTTTTTCCCATTGTTCCTTTAATATAATTTTATTTATTTAAGATTTAATTCGTTATTGTTATTTCATTATGTTTTCCATTTAACCTATTTTGAAAGTACTTTTTCTGCTGACCATTTTCCTATACGTTCACATTGAATTTTTTTATTTTCCTAAAAAAACATTTGATCTATTTTTTTTTGACACTATGCGCACTTTTTCTTCATTTTACGTTTAGTTCGTCGTTTGAATTTATTTCAAATTTCATTTCTAGTGTTTTTTTTTCTATTCTTTAAATAATTTAATCCATTTATTCATTTTTTTCGTGTTAATTTCTCCATTTTTTGTGTTTCTATAGTATACTATGTTGGCTTTTTTCAATTATTTTTTGTTTTACATTTTGTCTGTTTGCTCCGTTTTTGATCAATCCTTCCAATTTGCTTTACTTTTTCCTCTTTTCATCATTCAAATTTTCCAGTTTTTCAAAATTTTCCGGTTCTTCCATTTATTTTAATTTCTCTATGGTTATTTTATTCTTGTCTTTTATATATACATTACATGCGCAATGACATAAAATTACACTTACTGCCATTCAGAACAAACGCTATATGTGGAGTAAAATTATGTAATTTACGAAATTCAATGGCATGCATTAAAATCAAACCTAAAAATAAGTCATTTTTGATGCTCGTATATGTCAGGGTCAGGAAACGTAAAATTACACGATTTTTTCTAGGTTTGTGGTACATTAATATAAAATTTCAGTGTGCTATACATAATATCAGTGAACTCCAATGGATTTCAAACATCAACTTTTTTGTACTCAGGCAATACATAGTGGTGGGGGCCCGTACGTTGGACCACCGGGCCCGTGTTTTCTTTCTGCGGCCCTGCACATCGCGCATATGGTACGTATTATCTGTGCTGTGTCCGTTCAAAGTTCATATAGCAAAATTGACATCGTTAATGGGCACGTTCATTTGAACAAATAATTCATTTCGCATCCCGATCAATTGGTCCTTCTGATTGCAAAAGGTGAGCTCAATCTACAGCTTCCTGCCTTCAAGTGTAAAACGCTCTTAATCAACAGACATATTCGAGAACCCGAATCGATTCTATTCTACCGTGCATACATTTTAAACTAATCGTCCATACCGATATGATGCCCCTACGCAATAGATGTAAATAATCTATACTTTGAACTAGATATGCTATAATAATTGTCAAAATGTATTTTAAGAAATTCACTGAGCAATAAAACGCAACAAAAAAAAGAAAAAGTGTTTACGCTATTTGGAACATTAGCATTAAAGAATATACATTAACGGTTGCTGTTAGTTGCGTTATTATTCCTTGATGCGTAACTCTGATTTCATTCTGTCTCGTCATCACCTTTGCTGTAAAACACAATATTACCACAGGAAAGTACGCGTAGGTATACCGAATTCAATTAAACACATCGAGACCTTCTATCTACCTATATCCTACACTTTAGTCAGTTTCCGACTTCGACGGAGAATATTTCCCTTGTCCATGTTAGTGAAAAATTTTCAACAACAATCAGCTGGTTGGGCTGGGTAATATTCACGTGGCGATTTTGGTGGTGACGCTGCTGGTGGGATAGTATACGTGTCGCCACACATAGCTGGATTAACACCTCGAACTAACTGGTTGGCGGTGGAAAACCGAATTCGCCACGGCCGCAAAATGTTGCACTCTGCGCAACCTTTCGTTCGTGGAAAATGGTGTTTGATGACGGCAGCCGGTGTAGTGCCAGAGTTTTGCAAAGTAACACACTGGTGTTTTCCGGAAGTTGGTGCAAGTTAGCCCCAGCTATGCATCTCTATGTTTTTCAACGAAGGAAACATTACTAAGCGATTACGTAGCACAGTTTGGTGATTATTCCGACATCAGAAAGTTTTGCGTATAACATCGGGGACTTGATTTCAGGCAACATTTGTTCGTGTGGGCTGTTGTGTTTGTTAGTTAGAGACTTAGAAACTTCTTCCGTGCCGTGGTTATAACGCGAAGCATCTTGGACTGAGCCGCGGCTCTATATACAACCCCCCGCGAACATTAGGAACAGCGTGAAACTGTCCACATGCCACTTACTAATAAGCGAATCAACTGGCAATCGTCAGCATTATTAATTAGACGCCATCAACGAATTTCGCTCACGCGTGCAAATTGCACCACCCACATAGACTGGCGCGGTGACACAGCTAGCATCACAATACCATCATCGTATTCTGCCCTGGAAGCACAGAACAATCGGATGGCAATTCAATTTAATTTTTAATACCGGAGTGTCATCAAGTTTAAGAGATAGACTCTAGGGTAAGTATTCAGCCCCAAACGCAACGACATTCCACCCATGGGTTGTGTGTGTGTATGATGACTGCTTTTCACCACCTCGTTGAATTTGCATGCACACATACACATATACACACACATACGTTCAATTCGTTCTCAACCGGAGACTTCTTGTGGGAATCGAAATACGAGTGGGTACCGTAACACCAAACAGATTTTACGACATTCTCCACGAGGAGTATTCCGATTCAATTAACATAATTGCAATTAATTAAATAGGTCCTCTGTCTACGTCGGTTCATACGGATTTTCATTTTCCTTGCAGGTGCAAATACGCTTTCAGCATACGTGTTGGAAGACTTATACCATTTGTGTATCTGTTATATGCTGAATTTCAATTTATAGATATAGTTCGAATGTATCATAATTAGTCGAAAGCCGAATCTTGTTAACTGCTTTATTTATTTTAGAATTATCTTTTCTTAGACATAACTCAATGCGTTAGCTTGACTGAGTCGTGGGTCTTTTCAATATCTACTATGGGTACGTCAAAATAAACTAATCGTATACTTATATATGTCGGTCGGAACATACGTATCTACGCAATTTGTTGTTCTCCTTTCTTGGCGAAGGGCCACTAACTGCGTCGTCTACTGCTGCATGAGAGTTAATTAGGTCGCGTTCTCTTGGGTTTTCGTATTCTTGATTGATTGTGTAACTTACAGGTCACGACCATGTGTAGGTCTTCTTTGTTGATCACTTGACGGTGTCACTTTTGTACAGAGTTTTTCGAACTGCGACGTCTTGGTATAGAACAGGCACGTAAGAATCTGTTCATGATATGTACACAGCGGGCTTTAGAAATCGTATTGCACGGTCTGATACAAAGGAATACGGTTGGTCAACGGCATTCTCACAACACGAACGTTGTTTGAAATATCTAGGAAAAGGTCTCCAACTTAATAAAGTCTAACTCTCGTTATTCCCACCTGATGGTTATGCTGGACATCTTTCCGGCATGACTAAGCTACTGAACGTAATCAGCTAAACATTCCGTATATTATGGAATTGGAGACACGTGTCTTTCGTAAGCCGAAGCTGCATTTGCACTGTAGTTACAAGTTTAACAAACATGTTGCGAGTATTTTATCTTTTCCAGGCCAGATTTTTTATTGTAGTACTTCTCAAAAACTATCAAATTGGTGATGTCTATTTAAATACAATGGAATTATTGTAAGCCAGATTATCACCGAGATAGTGTGACATCCTTATAAGATACATAAGGGCTCATGAATAAATTAGTGGTACTGACGTCTGTGATGGTTCTGCCCTCTTCCGATTGAATTACGAAAATCGGTAGTGAAACCATTTCACCATTTCTAGCCTTGACCTGTACTTTAATTTCACCTTCCGGACGAATGCTTTGACCAGTCACCGTTTGAAAGCACTTGCAAGATTGCTGAAACCTCACATGACTTAACTTTTCGCTATATGTATTCCTGGATATTACCGTATCACACGCTCCAGTGTCCACCTTAAACTTCACCACTGTTCCTTCTATTTCTAACTGCAGGTGGGCTGGCACATCCAATTGGTGCACGACGTTCCTCGAGCTATCCCTCAGGATTTCCGGAGTTGCAAGGCTGGTTTCAGGTTCCCTCACCGACTCGACGATTTCCGACATTAAATTTAACTTCCAATTTTCCGCTGCCTCCGACATCTCTGCTACACGATTCTGACTAGTTGTTTTCTGTTCCTTCGCTGAACGACACATGGTTGACACGTGGCCTGCTTTGCCACATGCGTAGCAAGTCCACTGCTTAGCCGGACACGATTCTGGATTGTGTGACCTTCCACACCGGAAACACGTGTTCTGAACCTCATTTTTCATGGTTGGTTTCGACTGTTGTTTCGGCTTCTCCTGTATCCGGAATGGTTTCTGCGGTTACTTTTGTGGTTTCCGGTGCAGCATAGCAAGCTTTGACGTGCCTTGCATTACTTTTGACCTGGGAGGGAGAAACAGACTCAATAAATGTGAATGTCATAGCCAGCCAGAATGAAACTGTCACTCCGAGCCACAAAAAAGGGAACATTGAGGAAATGAAAGTATTGTTATAATATTCTTGCTTGAAAATTTTTCCGAACAATAAGTTTCCTTGATTTTTTGTCTAGATTGGGCAAAATAGTAAATATTATCAAAGTTTTTCTGTGATTTTATTGTCATTTTTATAGTTAACCAGATGAATTTTTCGGTAATCTCTACTGCCATAATCAAATGAATTGTATTTCTAAGTATTCAATGAAGAATAAGAATTTGGATGCGTTAAAGAGTTTCGAGCATCGTTTTAAGATTTAAAAAAAAAATTAAAATTTTTATGAAAATTTCAAATAATCCTTACATTTCAATTAATTAATCAAATTACCAGACAGAACGACTGTTTTTGAACATAAGGAGGAAATAATCACTATAAAAAACAACTAGTGGAAGGATTCAACAAAAGCAGTTTTTCACTTGAATTTTTATAAATCTTTATAAGTCTTTATGCTGTTGGAATTATGTTATTATTCTGTATCGTCGCTTAAAAGCTCAATGAACTTCGCCTAACATATATTTTATGCTCGTTATGTAATTATGGAAATGCGACGACACTGTAAATTTTCTCTACTCCAAGAAATGGGAATGTAGAATTAAAAAATCAAAAAATATTTTGTGACTTCCTTTTTTTTTGATAATTCAAAAATACTTTTTGGTTTAAAATAATTTATATTATCTTTGTATTTATAAATATGTTAATTAAAAGCTATTTTCATATCTATAGTGAAGACAAATAGTAATGACGAAAATCGTGTGAAGAGTTTTAAAAATGTGTGGTTCATTAAACAATTTTAGAAGGATTGACATTTTGCTTGTCAGATTTGACGTTGTCCCAGTTTAAAGTTTCTTTTGAGCGTGTACTGAGAAAATGAAAATCATCAACGTAGGCGTATACTTAAAGCTGTTTTTACAGCTGTCAATTCCAAATACCTATTCATTGGTCAACATTTGGAATGGGCCGCTCTTGTGATTGGATTTAACCATTCGAGAGAAAAAAACTCGAATCAAAAGTGAAAAAAGTTCGCCAAATGCTCCATAGCCTAAAAGTATATATGACGTTTTTTTCTAGACGTAGAAACTGATTCTGGTTACAACCCCAATCGCTATCAGTTCATATATTTAAGTTCGTGATTTTTTAAAAGAGTTTTATGAAAGTTTTATTTGGGAAACGAAAGGCAATTTGTTAGTCATACTATCGAAGAAAATAAAAACAAGTTATATGAAAAAAAATATTGCAAATTATCGGCATTATGGCCGCGTTCCCGAAGCACATTTTTTTTCGCAGAGGCTTGCGGTGAACACTCTCCCAGACGAACCGCTCAACTTAAATCGAAAAAGTAAGAAAGTTATTAAAGAAAAATGTATTCTGGTGTACTTGAACGGTTTCGGTATTCAGAAAAAATTCTGCGATAAAAAAACTGTGTTGATAACAAAATTTTTGTTTTAGGTGTTCAAAGTTTTAAATAAAATATCATTACAAAGAATCAAAAAAATTCTGACGAAAAAAGAATCATTCAAGTACACGAGAATTTAAAATTCGAACAAGTTAAAACAAAATTAATGAAAATCGGTTGAGTAGTTTTTGAGATGTCACGTTCACCGCAACGGTCCTTTTCAAGAAACTGCATTCTCAGATAATTGCATTCAAAGTTTTGCGTTAACTACATATGAGGATGGAACCATCGCGCTGCAAACGGATGTAGTTTGAAATCTACTGCTCCGATCTGGATGAAATTTCGCACAGATATTTTCGTAAGTATGTACTTTCAGAATAGGCAATATTTTTTTAGACTTAACTTAAATAACGCCACATGTTTCTATGAGATATGAGCTGGAGCCGTCAATCGTAAATTACACTCGAATGTAGCATGAAATAAACTAGAACTTTTTGGCAGACTCTTTTTTATATTTGAAAAATAAACCGGTATATTTCTATAATTCAATGCCGGTCCACATTTCACAAATCAGATAAACATGTCTCTACCGGCGAGTTTGCTTATTCAAGGATTCTGTTAGTTTAATTTTTATAAAATTAAATTCTATTTTTCAGCTTCAATTTAATATTGTAACGGTTTTTAATAATCTGTGCAAGAAAATTTTTAGGAAATCGTAGTACAATGAAGGAGAAGAACGGTACAAAAATCCTATTTTTAAAATAGGAGGTGAGACACATTGTTCCGAAATGTGTTCCTTTTCACTCATGTAAAGCAGCCGGAGAAAAAACTTTCACTGATTTTATACTATCCCAAGCTCTCTTTCCATCACACGATTGAAGTCATGTGCCGGTAACACGCTTTCATCAATAACACGCCAATAGAAATTTGCTCATTTAAGCGTCGCCTACCTTGATCGATTTTGGCTGTCGAAAGTTTTCTTGCTTCGTGACAAGTGCTATTATTTACACTTCGTGCGTAGTGTCTGTTTCTCCCTCCCAGCTTTTGACTCGTGTTTGACAGCTTCCCAACTGCGGGCAATGTTGCATGCTTTCTCGAACGTGAGATCAACTTCTGTGAGCAGTTTTGTTCGGAGGTTTGAGTTCTGGGCTCCGGCAACAAACTGATCCCGCAGGGCCTCCTGCAGAAATGCGACAAAACTGCGTGAATGTGATTGAGCTTTGAGCGTGATGATGAAATCCGAAATAGACTGTCCTGATGATTGCTCACACTTCCGAAACTTATACCGTTCAGCCACAACGTTGACGGTTGGAGCCAAATGTGTTGTCAAGAGTTGAATCAGTTCATTATACGGTTTCGTGCACGGGTCATCTGGCGAACAAATTCTTGCGGGGATTGAATACAGACTAGGACCAGCCATAGTCACTAGTGTGGGAACTTTTTTGCCGCTGGTACATCATTGACTAGGAAAAACTGTTCGAGACGGCTGACATACTCATCGAATTTTTCTCCTATCACAAAAGATTACAGATGTCCAAACATCGGTTTTGACATGACGATTGTAGGCGAACTACCTTCTTGTTCGCTGTTACTCTTTTCTACTTTAACGTTCACTTTTCCTTCAAGCACTTTCGAATCCGACATGCGCGTTAACTACTCCGTCATGCACACGACTGCACTAGGCACGAACTTTGAATCGACTGTTGATTCTAGTAGGCGGTTTGATAGCCAACCACGTGGTGTTATACCGATCCGATAGGTTTTTCTGGACACTCGCGACACTTCTGTTTATCCTTGTCGTCAAAATATATTATGGAATTGACAAACAACGATTCTACTAAACATTTTATTTATTGTTACACCTTCCGTGATCCGTAAATGAAAGAGACCGACTGTCTCCACACATGGCCTTTTATAGCCTAATTATCTAATCCTAGCAGTTGGTAGCAGTGGTTTACTTTCATCTCAGCCATTGGTACGATTTATTTGAAATCTGCGTTTGTAATCGCAGAAGAGGAGATGGAGTCTAATGACCCAATACATAACAACGTCAAAACCCAAAATCTGAATTGTTTTTTTTCCTCTTGTATTTCGACTATGTAGTCACATTTTCTTTTTTTTTAATTTGAACGACATCCAATTAGCTAGAGATTACTGGGTAGGGAAAGTTATGAAAATTTAGAGCCATAATACTTAAGTGAGAGCAAGGATGTGAAGTATACACATCGGAAAACTAGAAGTGGCAGGGTCATTAGAACAGGCTTAATATCTTACGAGCTTAACTTTTGTCTTCTGCTGATGAGGGTCGAGCTTAGGCAGCATAATTACGAATAACTCAAGTTCACCAGCATGTCTCTTGTCAAAGATAGACTTGTCCCTCTTTACCATGAGAACCGACAAAAGAAAACATATAACATAGAAACACATAAGATCATCACTGAAAACTTATCGACGAGTAGCATCAATCAATGATGATTACTGCTGTTCATCTCTGTTTGCCTTTCAAATGCCGGGATAGATTTTTATTAGTGGTGATCTTGTGTGGCTTTTCTTTTGTTGGTTCTCACGGTAAAGAGGGACAAGTCTGCCTTTGCCAAGAGATATGCTGGTGAACTTGAGTGACTCGTAGTTATGCTACCTAAACTCGACCCTCATCAGCAGAAGCCAAAGTTAAGCCCGTAAGATATTAAGCCTGTTCTAATGAACCTGCCACTCCTAGTTTTCCGATGTGTATACACTCAGGTTTGTTTTTACGCGGAGGATACAGGCCGCGTAAATGAAAATCGCGTAAATTTCAAAATCCGCGTGAATGAAAACCGCGTAAATTTCAAAATCCGCGTAAATTTCAAAATCCGCGTAAAAAACCGCGTATAAAAACCGCGTATAAAAATGCCGCACAAAAAAACCGCGTAAAACAACTTGAGTGTACTTCACATCCTTGCTCTCACTTAAGTATTATGGCTCTAAATTTTTATAACTAGCCCTATCCAGTAATCTCTAGCTAATTGAATGTCGTCAAAATGTAAAAATGAATTAATTGTTTAATTCGAACGTTGGGTTCGCTCTCGTCATACTTCTGTTAACTGGGCAAGGAATAGAAATCGATAGTCTCCATTAGCTCTATCACCCGCCGAATTCCGATCGGTAAAGAACGAAAATCAGACACCAGACAAGAATAGATCAAATGTCGCTTTAGAGGTAGTGGTACGATCACAGCCGCTAATGCGATAATCATCCGTTTTTCCTGGGACGTCGTCGTAACCCAAGGATAGCGTAAGGCTTTGTGCACTAAACCAGAGTCCCAAGAGTTGCAGGATCGAATCCTACCTCTGGGGTAGTGGCGAATCGAGGAAGAGGGTCCGGGGGGTCCGGAACCCTCCCGAAAATTCTCAACTTGTTGAGAAATTCTAAATTTGTTTCAATTTTATATTAGTTTTAAACTCCAAAACTCTTCAAGCCAAATTTGACCACCAATACTGATTTTTATTAAATGAGGTTTTTACGTATTACGTATGATGAAATGCTCATTTAAAAATCGAAATTTCGAACCCCTCCCAAAATTTTTTTCTGAATTCGCCCCTGCTTTGGGGTGATTTTTTTTCACATAATGGCTTTCGTTTAACTCGCCATTTCGTTCTATTTTCCCTGTAGGATACCACCAAAGTCGGTTCTCATGGTAAAGAGGGATAAGACTGTCTTTGCCAGGAGACATGTTAGTAGACTTTAACGATTCATAGTAATGCTGCCTAAGCTCGACTCCTGCCAGCAGAAGACTAAAAATTAGTCCGCAAGATTTTAAGCCTTTTTTACACTTCTAGTTTTTCGATCTGTATATTTCACATCCTTGATCTTAAAGTGCATCGAACTTTCGGACGAATAAATACAACATTAGACATTAGTATAGTGCAGTAGTACGTTCAGTTCAAGACTAATTCACCTTTATTCTCGAATCAGTGAAAAAACAATCTCGCGGCACTCACGGCTTGAGTGCTGTTGGTATTCGCTTTTCTAGTCGAAGAACCTTACAGCTCTCACTTGAGTACTATGGCTCTAAATTTTCAACTTTTCCTACGGCTAATTGAATGTCATTGAAGAGTAAAAAAATGTGTTAGTCGAAATAAAAAAGGCAAAAAGTCTTAAAAAAGGTATTGGCACGTCAAACTCCAATGAATGAATTGTTTAATTTTTTCAGTTCACTAGAAAATTTTAAACTACAAGTTAGAAATGGGTAGGGAAATTGCAATATAGATGTGAGTGGTGACACGAACTCACAATAGAGTGTGAGGGGGTAAGACGACCTGTGAAGAATGGTAACTGATGAGTTGTGTCGTGTCATAATTTTTGTTTATTTAGCGATATTTTGATTCCATAAACCCTTACTATAAATATCGAACTGGTAATTTATGCGCCATGACCAGTGTAACCCAAATCTTGCAAAATAAGTCAAATTTTCGTTAGAATTTTTTTTTAAAATACAGTTGCTCTCGGCGAGTGTAATACGAATATGAATTATATGAGCAAACAAATCTCACTACTAGGTGGATTACTTGGTGATCGGCGCATTCATATACCCAAGGCTAACTTTGGTGATTTGAATGTGAAGTGAACTTACACTTTCTTTTGTTTTTGCAGTGAACTTGCATATTAATTTTTGAAAAATATTCTTTTCATTTTTGAGTAAAATCACAAAACGTTTCCTGAATTCTTGAATCACTTAGTTGTATAATCCTATATTCAAAATCGGTTAAGTTTTGCTCATAAAGCACCAGTAACCCGAGCAAACGGAAGGCCCATAACACATTTTGATAGTATTTTAAATGGGGTCAACCCATGAAAACACCATCACTATGGTCGGGTAGATCCCATATAAAAACCATATTTTGGTGTATTTATGGGTTATATTAAGATCATTTGATGGTGTTTTGATGGTCTTGAAACTTGACATGAGCCATATTTATGGTCTTTTCAAGGGGCTGTATGGTGCCTGAGCCCATGAGAAATTGCTCGGGAAAGCAATGTTCTTTATGCAATGGTATCATTTTTCGGTATTGAAAATTGGTAAGTGAGGACTAAAATCATAAAATGTTGAACTCCACCGTTTTTAAACGGATTTCGACAATATATAGTTTGTAATAAAGGTAGAGTAGAGTGGGGTCAAGTAGGTCAGTATTCTTTGTCGAGCTCGTGCGATGGTATTTTTGCATTGATTTTGACAAACAAACAAACACTCGTTGGAAAGGTTGTACATCTGGCAACGTTTTGGCAATAATGATTTTATGCTTGGCTAAATATTCTTCAAGCTAAATCAAATAAGGCGAAAATACTTTTTTCGATGTTAAAAATCTGGGGATATGATAGCTGGGTTACCATATTCACAAATTTTTTTACTGATGACAGATTTTTGGCATTTTGATTAAAATTTCGCAGATTTCCACAGATTTTTTTAAATATTGCAGCTTTTCACAGTTTTTATGGAAATTTATAACAGATTTTTTTTTCAGTTTTAGTCATCACAGATGGTAAAAAGAATTTTTTGACCGAACCACAGATTTCAATGTGCATTCCTGTACAATAGGTATATTCGAGGTTAACCCTCTAGTTCCCAACACCGCCTCTAGGCGGTCTCTTTCAAAATCTAAATAAAACTTCTAAAACATGATTGTATGTTGTCATCCGCACTAGTATTTCGCTCACACCTTTCATACACACACATTGTTTGAATAATCGTAGCTTTCTGTTAAAGGCAATTGAAGCTCAAAGCTGTAAATTCCATGAAAACGTGGAAAAAAACTATTTTGTGTTTAGTGGTAATCTTCATTAAACAAATTTTTTTACTATTTTTGTAAATTTTAAAAACTACAAAATATTTTTGAGTAGCCTGTTAGTAGCATTTTACTGTAGATGTGAATTGGTTTAGTGGAATAACTCGGAAGTTTAGCTTTTTTGGTAAAACACTTTGCCCGCCTAAAGGCGGTATTGGGCACCTGGGCAAAAAAAATCAGTCTTGTGATTACTTATCGTACCGAAACAAGCTTTATGTGCAATTTTAGCTGAAAAGAAGCATGTTTTAAAATCTTTGGGTGAAATGGATGTCCTTATCATTTAATTATATTTAGGGGAGTCTGGGGTAATTGGCGGAATCTTTTTTTTCTCCTTTTGTATTAGACATATGGCGCTGTTTATAGTCCTGCACACCCAAGCCTCATGGGTTCAAACACCACACAGCCCCTTGAAAAGACCTTAAACATGGTCCGTGCCAAAATTCACAACCATCAAGGCACCATAAAATGGTCTCAATAACCCATAAAAACACCAACATATGGTGTTTCATATGGGACCTACCGGACCATGGTAATGGTGTTTTCATGGGTTGAACCCATTTCAAACACCCATGTCAAGCCCCATGAGCATGGGGGTATTATGGACTTTCCTTTTGCTCGGGCACTGCAAGTACTGTGTAATACATTCTCCCATGTACTTATGTTGCATTACATTCTGTTTCGTTCACGTTAAGCGTTAAGTTTTCGAGCATATTAGAGTGAAGAGCCCATTTTAGTCGTATTAGGGAGGGTGCCTCACCATTTTATCACAGAGAACAGACATATAAGTTAGAACAAACTTTCCCGAAAAACCTGTGTAAACATTTAAATGAAAATACGTTGAAAATCACCATAGCATACAGGTTCGCATGCGTGAATCATTATTGTATACAAGTTTGCACACAAGTCCCGTATAGCGATTGCTGGCCGACCGAAGCGCCGACCAGTGGAAAGTTGCTACTCGCTGTTGTCATTTCAAAGCGACAGTTTTATTTCTTACACAAGTTGAAAACTTTACTTGTATGTCAGTTCTCAGTGATTTCATTAATTGCTCGGGATACAATTGATGCAATGCGTATGAATTGGTACTAGTATCTTTGCTTTCCAATGTGTTGAACAAAGATGGCTAATGCTACTCTAACCACCGGCTTCACCGGCTTCGAAAATAGGCTCATTACCCTAGGTGAAGTCTTTAAATTTCAGCATTTTTGTTATTTAGAGCTAGTTCAAAGCTATTCTACGAATGACTAGATTTTTCGATAGCGCGCGAAAAACACTTTCCGTGGTCGTATATACAATATACGTAACCACAAACAAAATTTGTTCTTTTTGTTTGTTTACTTCGGAATTTAACCTGAAGAATCTCGAAAATTCTCTTTTACAAGATCTTCTTAAATTAAAAAATAAAACATGATAAGTGAAACCATCGCCAGCAGACACTGATCTCCCCTACTATAAATTAGAAGTCAATAATTAAACAACCACAGCACTAGAGAAATACTACTTAACTTAGGTAATTTGCGTTCTGATGGAATCCAAACTATAAACCATCTGAATTCGCTTATGTTGAAGTAACTAGAAGAAAAATGTTTTTGTTTTTTATTCGCCCAGGTGCCCTACACCGCCTCTAGGCGGCCTACTTATTTTAAGGTTTTAATGAAAAATCCATTGCTTACATGAATTACCAACATTATTTTCGTTATTCTCATCACGAAACCCACCTACAAAAGTTTTTTCAAGCCAAATAAATAATGTGCAATAATGGAATTGTTGAAAAAACATGTTGTTTCGGCAGATGCGTCTAACTTTGTACTTGCGAATGACTTCTTCGCTATCCTCGTCGGCGCCAGAGTGTGGAATTGAAGTTGGTCATTCTGGTTCACGTGGGTGCTTAGCTGTGAGACGATCAGTAGTAGACCTATAGTGCCCCAAACGTAAGTTTTATGTTGATGTCTGTATTTTTTTTTTTCAATTATAAAAATATCGAAAAACCAAAACAAAACTAGTGTTCAGCATTAATTTTTACGTTAGAAAAAGCTTGCTGGACATTTTTTACATTGTTTAAATGTACTGTTCTGAGGACGAAAGACAATGTGTTTTCGCAGAATAACTCGCGAAAACGTAAACGACATACATATACACACACAATTTCCTTCATCTGGGAAAATATTTCTACTGAATCTGTTTTGAAAATGATTCACTTTTCAAAATCTCGTTCAATTTTCAGTGACTATCTCATATTATCTGAACTAATTCATTTATGCTTTTAATTTTTAGGCCTCTCTCCTCGACCAATATATTGGTCACGGGTCTACCAATTTGATTAGATCGCACGTTGCATTAAATATTATTGCTTTTGAGTTGAAAAGCTTTCGGTTGCAATTGGTCGCGAAGTAACTCTATTGATTAAAAAGCGCTTGAAAAAAGTAAGAAATTGAAATGATGGTTGCAAAGCTTCTATCTCTCGGAATTAACTAACGTGCTGAGACTTAACTTAGGTACAGTAAAAAGTAAAACAGAGGACGTTTCCTAAAATCGTGAAAATTTAGGACATGTGCTATAAAACAAAGACGGTTCGAAGTCCTAATTTTGGCATTCAAAGTTTAGAGATGAATTTTTGGAACATAACCTTAAAAAGTATAATCTCAGGATAAATAGATTTTGCATCCCTTCTCATTTATTCATCCTCAATCGAAACCGCTTAGACCATCACTTCTTCTAACCCCCATACAACTGACCATTCATCAATTCCAGCTAGATGCTGTGGTCGACCATCATGCATTCGGTCCCGGTTGTAACGACACCACAAAACATCGTCCTAAGTGCTTTCACTGATTTATTACGAGAAACCAACATTAAATGACTGGTGTATTGCATTTGTAATTAACTAAATCACCGTCGCATTTGTCTCTCGATATCTGCTTGCTCATCGTTTCTCTAGACGAAAGTGCACACAGTGAATATAAGGGGGAAAATGATTGGCGAAACGGATGCAACCTGCTGTGCTGAGATGTGGTAATCGTGGCCTGCCCATCTACCTCAGATCGGATGCATATTCAGTGGCGAGGGAAGACAACTTCTATTGGTGCGTGAACTGTGCACACATCAGCGCTCTCCAAGGATAAGCTAGGCTTGCCAGGAAATGTTCTCAAATTTGCTACATCAACTTGAAGGTATGGAAACTGCTCCCTCAAACTGCCACTGATTGCTTTTGTGTTTCTGATCTTCAGTCCTGACGTTATTGGTCGTGGATGGAGACATTAAACTGGGTTATGAGTTCATAATAGGTATAGTAGGTAAGACAAACTCTTCGCAGATTTAATTTCCGGCCAAATAGGATATCAACTGGTTATGGAAAACTCGTAGTGATCCGATGATTGGTGTATAGAATCATTCTTGCGAGAGCCTTGAATCTATCCGAACCATTGCCAGAGGAACGGTATTTTAATTGTCACCGAAGAAATGATCCACTGTGGGGAAAGTTGATAAGGTTGAACACCTATGCGATTCTCACACACTCAAAATTCAGAAAAAATGTAATGACGCGGTAACATTTCTAAAAGCTTTCAAATGCTTCTGGCATGATGAGAAACTTTTAACCTACACTGAACGAAAATAAATCCGTAAATAGAATCAGCATTCACGAGCTCCTTCGTCGTTTTCTGCCACTGAATATTTTCGTGCATTTTAAATGGTAGGTTTCGTTCATTTCATGAACTGAAAAAAGCTGGTTGATGAACGGACGTTTTCGTAATATTACATAGTTTTCATTACACGAATGTTATCGTTAATAACGAAATTATTTTTCGTTAATGGAGCAGAAACCGTGAATAGTGCAAAACAAATTTGATGACGAATCTATCTCGATAATAGTAACTATTTTTGCCTTTCTCAATAGAAAGGTATTGCAATTGCTCTGAAAACCGACTTTTTAACGGAGGCCCGGAGGGCCGAGTGACATATACCATTCGATTCAGTTCGTCGAGTTCGGCAAATGTCTGTGTGTGTATGTATGTGTGTGTATGCATGTGTGTGTGTATGTGCGTCTGTGTGTGTGTGTACGCGAACACAATCTCACTCACTTTTCTCAGAGATGGATGAACCGATTTTTACAAACTTAGTCCCAAATGAAAGGTGCAACGTTCCCATAGGCTGCTATTGAATTTCTAATGGATCCGACTTCCGGTTCCGGAATTACAGGGTGATGAGTACGATCACGCAGAAAATGTCGATTTTAAGAAATTCTGCAATGAATGTATAATGGTGAAAAATTTTCCAAAATGTGACCACAACTGCTTCGATTTGTAATACTAGGTCATTAACAGCCATTCAAAGTCTCTTTGGTCACATTGGCCACCATCGTCGGTTCCGGAAGCCCCAGCGGAAGTATCCAAATTCAGACTAACAGTCACATCGGTTTCTCGGAGGTGGCTAGACCGAATCAACCAAACTTAGTCTCAAATGAAAGATGTTGCGTCCCCGTAAATGGCTATTAAATGTTATCCCCAACCGACTTCCGGTTCCGGAGTTACGGGTTGTGGCGTGCGATCACATAGCAAATTGTGATTCAAACCGATACCCCGATGGAAGCAAAAAAGGTAAAAATTTCGCTAAAATGTCTCTCAAATAACTTAACTTTGCAGTTCTAGGTCACCGACGGCCAAACAAACTTTCGTTGACTACATTGACCACCATAGACGGTTCCGGAAGTGCCCGGGAAAAGCGGCCATCTTTCATAACTAGCAAACTCATATCAGTTTCTCGGAAATGGTTGGGCCGATTTTCACAAACTTAGTCCCAAATGATAGCTATATTATCCCCACAGATGTCTGTAAAATTTCGCACGGATCGCTTGTATGGTTCCGGAAATATAGACTGAACGGTCCGGTCGCACATGAAATTCCCATATAAGCCGGAACTCAAAATTTATTTCAAAGGGGGGACCCCATGAAATTTCAGAAATCGAATTCGTATTTTTGATGCCAAACATCTTTAAAATGCATGAAACGTCGAGATTTTATGTTATCACGATTTTTTTTTTTATGTTATCTCGAAATTTTTTTTTTATAAAAATCGACTTTTTGGGACTGCCGATTTCGCACCTTTTTTCAGTTCAATATTACCGTGGCTGTTTTTTCTTTTTCAAAATTTTAGAACTCGAATAATGATTTATTTTCCTGTATATAATTGTCATGTGATGTACAATAATAAAATGTAATATATGCATTTAAAAGCTTTTAATGAATATAAACAACGCACAAATTCTCGTGATTCATGATTGAGAAAGGCACAATTGCACCGCTAGGTGGATTAAAATAGGTTTTTCCAATCTTTTTTATTGCAAATAATTAGTATTCTTGATTCTATTATTTTCAAAATTGCACATGTTTTGTCGTATGTTTCAATTTTCGTTGATTTGATGGCATTGTAAGGGAACAACTATCCACCGGGTTATGCCAATCGAGCTGACATTTCTTTGGACTGAGCAAACTGATTTCTATGTTTGTTTAGTGTTTATTTGACCCAGTAGGGAACTAATTCATAGACGATTCGATGTACATAGGGGAAACACATAGCTTTGTCTGAGTGGAATGATGACTTCAATCATGTACACTGAGGATAATCATCATTTTAAATATTTTGATTTCTATTCTATTTTCTTGAATTTCATTGTAAATCTATTGATAGTTTTTCTGAAGTCTTTGTTTATTTTCTTTCCTTTATTTATATTGTTTGATCTAACTTAACTAACTACGAAGATATCTAAATTGTTTGTGGGTAGCAAGGAAAAAAACTAGGAACATAGTGGGGATAATTATATTTTAATATTTATTGTTTTCAGGAAATGATAAAGATAGCCCATGTATGTAAGATCTCGTAAAGCGAGGATATCACGAACATAGGGCGGTTTTCTTCTGGCTCGTAAGTAGTCTATTAATTGGGATCTCATTAATTGCAACCGAAATGGCTTCACGATATTCAGTGCAAGACCAAACAACATGTTCAATGTCTTCGTAACCCTCTCCGCCAGCACATTGATTATCTTGTGCGATCCCAATACGGCGGAGATGCGCATTCAACGTATAATGGTTGGACATGAGCCTAGACATCACACGAATGAAGTTTCGACTTACATCCAACCCTTTGAACCATGCCTTCGTTGATACTTTAGGGATAATTGAGTGCAACCACCGTCCCAGGTCTCCAATGTCTCATGATGTTTGCCAACTAGTAAGCGTCCTCTAACGGGAGACGCTATAAAATTCATTGAAGGCAATAGGTCTTTCATAGATGTCACCGTCCAGTGCCCCTATTTTGGCAAAATTATCCGCTCTCTCATTACCCGGTATGGAGTAATGAGCGGGAATCCGCACTAAGGTGAATTGATGAGATTTATTTGTTAATTTAGTCAAGTATTCTCGTATCTTCTTCAAAAAGAACGGAGCGTTTTTATCAAGCTTTAATGAGCTTGATGCCTTAATTGTGCTGAGACTATCTGCGACGATGAAATAATGGCTCGGGAGTCAATGATTTCCAGACTATAGTGAATTGCTGCTAGTTCGGCTGTGTAAACAAAGGCAGGTTCTGAAAGCTTGAAAGAGATCGAAGTGTTATTGTTGAAAATATCGAAGCCATTGGCCCCATTGATTCGTGACCCATCAGTGTAGAACATTTTATGACAGTCAATGTGTTGGTATTTACTTATGAATATTTTAGAGATCTCCAGAAAGCGCAGGTGATCCGGGATTCCACGAATTTCCTCTTTCATGGACGTGTCGAAAAATAAAGTGGAATCAAGAGTATCTAGTATATTAACACATGTCATAACATAACTAGAAGGCGTTATTTCTTGTGACATGTTATTGGAGTACACTGTCATGAATCTGGTTTATTTATTTATTTATTTATTTATATTTATTTAATATCAACAGACACAGTGTGGTCCTAATGATAATTTCTTAATCTATTTAAAAAGTCAAATTGTAATCTGCTACGTGGAATGTAAAGATCGAACTCGGATAACACTCTGTTGAAGGTCCGCTGCAAACCAATGATGGCACCATTTACTCCATAGTTAGTCCGGCGAAGAGGTAATCGGAGGAATAAATTATTGCGAAGGGCGCGAGGGCGAACGTTCATGTTTATCGCACTGAGAAGCTCGGGACAGTCAATTCGATCTTGTAAAATATCCGAAATCGTCATAGCACGGAATAGATCCCGTCGCACTTGCAATGTATCGAGTCCAATAAGCAAACCCCGGCTTTCATAACTTGGCAGCTGGTGAGGGTTGCTCCAAGGCAATCGACGAAGGGCAAACCGTACAAATCTGCGCTGTACTGCCTCAATTCGATGGACACCGTTGAGATAATGAGGGTTCCACACAACTGAACAATATTCCAGAGTTAATCGAACGAGTGAGCAGTAGAGAGATTTCAAGCGGTAAATATCTGAAAAGTGCTTAGATATTCTTATTATGAACCCCAAACAGCGTGATGCCTTTGCGACAATATAGCTGATATGCTGTTTAAACGTCAGTTGTTCATCGAGAAAAACTCCGAGATCTTTGACGCAATTCGCTCTGTCAATTGTGGATACAGCTAGACAGTAATCGAATCGAATTGGCGTTTTTTTTCCTCGAGAACGTAATGGCCGTACATTTCTTGGGGTTTAGGGTCATTCGGTTGATCTCGCACCATTTCGCAAAGGTTACCAGTTGGCGTTGAAGGAAAGCTGCATCATCAGTATTCCGGATTCTATGATATAACTTGAGGTCGTCAGCGAAAGACAACCGTGGTCCTTCTAAACAAAAGTTGACGTCATTGAAATACAGAAGAAAAATCAATGGACCGAGGTGGCTGCCTTGCGGAATACCAGATGAAGCAAAGAACTCTTAGGATACACAATCACCTATCTTGACTGCTAGACGACGATCACTGAGATACGATTGCATCCAACGGAGAATATTAGTGCCAAAGCCAAGTCTATCCAATTTTGCCACTGCAATAGCGTGATTTATCTTGTCAAAAGCAGTTGAAAGGTCCGTGAAGATAACGTCAGTTTGTAGGCCGTCCGACATGGCATCTATAACATATGTTGTGAAAGACAGAAAATTCGTAGATGTTGAACGTTTCGGCATAAATCCATACTGAGTCTCGGAGATATACTGTTTGCGGTGGCTGGAGATGGGTTCCAACACAGCCATTTCAAACAGCTTAGGAACTGCGCTTAGCGTTGTAATACCACGGTAGTTGTCAACTACCTTTTTATCACCTTTTTTGAGAACTGGAAACATGAAGGAGGATTTCCAGAGTTCGGGAAATACTCCGGTTGTTGGCGACAATTCAAACAGATGACAAAGAGGTTCAATTAGACCGGCAGAGCATTTTTTTAGAATAATAGTTGGTATACCATCTGGGCCTGCCGAGGTTGAAGCCTTCATTTTGCCAATCGCCAGTTGCACCATATTATTGTCGATATTGATAGAGTTCAAAGACTGGCATGATTGAGGTACATTGAGAGCCGCACGTGAAGCCTGGGTCAGTGTCAGTTTCTCGTTGGAGAAAACACTCGCGAACTTTTCAGAGAATAGTTGGCAGATCTCCTGTAAACTAGAGCTCATACGTCCTCCATAGCTCATCGTTGAACGCAACCCGGATTCCTTTCTTTGCTCATTTACATGCTTCCAGAATGTTTTAGGATCGGACTTCAACTTACGTTGCACGTTTCGCAAGTAATCGGCATGGCAACGCTTCGATGTCTTTTTATAGACTTGGTTAACATGAACGTAGTGTTGTCGCAGCACGTAGCCCCCAAACTTGGAGTACTTCTTCAGAGCGGCTCTTTTAGTCGCTTTTAAGCGTCTCAGCTCGGCAGTGTGCCACGCTGGGTGCTTAGATTGAAGACCACTTCTTTTAGGTACATAGCGATAGATAGCATAGCTCATAACATTGGAGAAGGTCTGCACTGTAACGTTGACATCATCATTGTCGAGAATTTCAGTCCAGTGGATATTCGACAGGAAGTCAATAATGCTATTATAGTCGGCTTTTCTAAAATTATAGCTGACGGTGTCAGAAGCATTGCAGTCATGCATCACTCGAATCGCTTCAAGCACTATATGCAGGGGAGGGTGGTGTCTAACAGTCTTTACTAGGGGGAACGGTGCTGCGGTAGCATTTGGCGCGTAGTCAGATTTGCTCGAAAAACAGAGATCAAGGATTTTGTTGTTCTCGTTCACCACATTATTCGTTTGGTGCAGCAGATTTAGACTGTAGCAGTCAAGCAAACTGGTGATACCAGCATGAAAAGATGACAGTTCGGGATCAGCGAACATAAATCCGTCAGAAGCAGAGCGCCATTTTAATCCGGAGAAATTCAAATCACCAACAATCAGGATCTCATCAACCGGACTTGCTTGAGCGGAAATCCGTTCCAGTGACTCAGTCTGTGAATCAATCAATGTCGAATCGCGAGTGCGGTCCGGTGGAAGATAAACCACGCAAAGAAAAAGTGGGTAGCCAGCCAGTTTGATTCGCACCCACATCTGCTCGACACAGGCCCCCAAAGTATCGTCAATCAGTTGCACTTTCAATCGACGATGGATAGCCACAAGTACCCCGTCGCCGGTATCGTTGAGACTGTTGCGTGAGCTGCGATCAGTACGGAAAACGTCGTAGTTGGCACCAAATGCTTGCACTGACAGAGTGCTATCGCTAAACCACGTCTCTGTGAGGGCGATTATGTCGAAGCATTCATCCGAACTTGCTATCAAATAATCGTCGATTCCTGATTTCATACCTCCGGCATTCTGATAATATATGTGTAGGTTTGAATACCTCGATTGACTGGAAGCGAGGAGCTGATCAATGCTTGCAATAACAAAATCAGGTTCGTACTTGCCGTTGTTATCGATTTGGAACACCCCATTCACCACTCCTGCACACAGGACCGGGACGACTGGTGAACGCTGGCTGCAATGGCTCGACTGTGGCAGGGGGATCAAGGGCTTCCATAGTGCTAGCTGCAGTGCATCCCATGGTGCGATGAGTCATACCAGTGCATAGAGTGCTTAGTCCTTCTGTGATCGTTGTAGAGCCGAATGTGCTATGAAGAGACGTGCTCGTTACGATGGGATCCAAAATTTTGTTTTTGACATTGAAGATTCACAGTGGCGGTAGAGTTGTGTTCATCAGCAGACTGTAAGTGAAATTTACATTGAGGGCGTGCAGCATCTTGTATTGCTTCGGAAGGACATATACCCTTCTTGGCTTTACCTGACACAGAAGAAGTCGCCGATTCGCCAGGTAGACCTAAATCACTCGCCGGGATACAAGAAGTTGGACAGATGAGTTTATCCGGAACAGCTTGACGCTACTGTCCACCACCAGATGGATTCTTCTCCGCCACAATCCTGATGATAGGCCGTTGATTTTTGAATTGGTCACAAATTCACGGAAGTAGATGTTCTCCAGCCAAGAGTCTGTGGACAGAGCCTTATCCCTGTATGATTTGCTAACGCCAACTTTGAAAGTAATGAAGCTCAAAGATGAGGGATCCTTGTCCTTAGGAACTAGACGAACTATTTTCGGTTGCAGATTCTCCCCCAGACAATCTTTCACAAGGGTAGAAACTTCATCATCCGTCGTGCTGGGATCGAATGCTGACAAATAAACCCATAACAGCTCCTCAGGTGGTGAAATTGTTTTTATTGTTTCAAACGCAGCTTTGGATCCACGAATATTAGGAATTTTTGTTTTGAGCGAATCATCTTCGCGTTTGCGCTTAGGTGTGTTTGAAACTGGATTCTATTCAGCAATTCGTTTCCAAGGCGTTATAGTTGGGGATAGTGGTTTTGAGTCAACTTTAACCGAGAGAGCTTTGACGACATCTTTCAAATCAGCTATGTCATTCTTTATAGATTTCAGAGAATTATCGTCAGGCCCTATGTCACAACAACACGAAACCATTCTACGGAAATTATCATTTGAGAATAGGTCAGCACAGCCGTTGCACATCCAGAATAGATCCCGTGGGTGGGTTCCCAGGACGTCACGAGCATCATAATCCATCTTGAGGCATATCATGTGGAACGAATTTCCGCAGTATCTACGACATGTGATTCGATCAGAATCATTAAAGACTTTCGAGCAGTTGTTACAAGCCATGCTTTTGATGTAGAAATAACGCCTAGCGGGTATGCAATATGTGCAGAAAAACGCTAACGAGTAACGTGTGTCAATGGAAGCGAACTTGCACGCACCGTGCGACAACTCAACTACCCACCAGCAGATGTCGCTTTTGGCGAAAAAATTGAGCGTAACGTACTGTGCAGTGATAATGTCAAGTGAAAACAAAAATCACAACCAAAAACAATCACTTTCACGAATCACACCGGCAGATATAATCGTGCTTGAAGTCACGAAATTTCAATGCACACGTACTACCGAATAAAACGATATACAGATAAAACGAGAATAAAAATAATCGCGAGTGTAAAACACTAAAAAATCAAAAAACTATCAGCTCTACTGACGACCGGAATATAGCAAACAGTGATGCCAACATTTCTGGGATTGAATCTCGACAAGTCTTTAAAAAATTTCAATTACCATTGGGTTCATAACCCGATCAGAATGAAATAACAAGATTATAACATAACGCAATTTTCGTAACATATGGTGTCATAAATTTGGTCTCGTTAGTAGTTAACATAACAAAAAATTATAACAAGTAACGACGGGAGATATAGGTTTGAAATATTTTTGTTATGTGTTTCTGATCGGGAGCCGCACATCGTGTAAGTAAACGAGAGGAGAGAACCCAGAATCGATCTTTTAAGGGAAGAACTCCCGCTAGTACTTCAAGACTCGTCGCATGTGTCGATTGCATGGAACCTAAGAATAGTACCTATTATTCATAGCCTGATTTTTGTGTTAAAAGGCGACAAATTCGAGCATCGCCTCTTTATTCCTTGCATCTTCTGCATTTTCTGGTTCCGGTACATCGTTGTTTCAATTTAGTAATTTAACGCAGGCGTTAGGTATTTTTTACATTGAATGTGTATTCAAAGTTTAAAACAAATCGGTTAAGTAATTTTTGAATGGCAGTTAACACCGCACCGCGTGTTTGTTCCAGAGACTTTCTACAAAAAGCTTCGTCATTGAGTCACTGTCGATATTTTTGCATATTTGTACATGCTGTATTTTGCATAAAATACAGCATGTTATTAAAATGATAAATTATAATGTGCAAAAGTTTTGATCAATTCGCTCCACCAAAATTTCTAAATAAAATTCGCAAGAAAAAAATATCTCACGCTGAAACCCTTACCTTGCCCTCTTGATCAATGTAAAAAATGTTAAGTTAGTTTTTTCTCACTTAAAAATTATGGGGACTTTCTCCTGTATTCGGTGAAAACTCAAAGTAATATTTCAGACTTGTTTGTGGAAACATTTAAAGACATACGAACTTCTGCTTTTGATATTTTATTCGTTATTTATCGATAATTACAAAATGATTTTTTTCTTCGAAAACTCAAAACGGTGTTTTTTCGAAACCATGTTCTTTCTTCTAACTGCAAGAACAGTGCTGGTTCTATTGATCTGATTTCCTTTAACCAAAAAATTTTTGGTATATATTTTTTGTATGATTTATACCTAACATTGGCACGAAAAATTGTTTATTTATAATTTTTAAACGAGATTTCAGTATAAAAATCCACCTATCAGTGAGATGAGACATTTCCTATACATATCACTGTTGTATTATCCAGTGTTTCAAATAAACCACACATTTCACGCCAAGGAGCCTGTTTCCAAAGGAGCAGTGGAAACCAATCATTGTCATGCACGTTTCTGGGAGTGAGTAAAATAATCAAATCCAAGTTGGTTTTGACTCTTAGGTTTTCACTCCTGGTTTTGGCTCCTCTTGTCCACTCCGGTTTGTGATTCTTGTTCTGGCGCCGCTTATAGACCCAATTTAATTTCAAACTTTGCTAGTAGGGCTTCAAGATTTGTATGTATTTGTATAATTTCTCAATTATTACAGCAGATTGTACAGAGTGCGCCAGCTGGATGTATCCTTTTTCAATATTGAACAACTCCACCATTTTTTAGCGGTTTTCACAAGTAAACAAGTTTTTTTAGGATATTTTATCCCATTTATTATAAACCAGGTTTAGAATAAAACGTCGATTAAACAACCACCCCCATTTGATACACAAAAAACAGCTCTTTTGTGGGCATTTTGCATGACATTGGACAGCGTTTCGGGCTTAATCACCACAATTTCAGCTCGTATATTAGCTTTGAGTTCGTCAAGATGCTTAAGTTAGCTAGAATACACTTTACTTTTCAAATAACTCCACAGAAAAAGTCTGGCGCCGCTAAATCCGGAGAACGAGGAGGGCATTCCAAATCACCATTTTTGAGATAACGCGTCCTGGGAATTTGATCTGTAAGAACATGATTGCGATGTGGTAAGGTGCCCTGTCTTGTTGAAAATAGAAGTTTTGCAGACCTTCTTTATGCATTTCTGGACAGATAAAGTGCGCTTAAATCCAATAGTAGCGTGCGTTGTCGATGGTCTCTCCCTCTTTGAAAAAATAAGGACCGATGATTGTTTTGGAGCACACTCCGTCCCAAACAGTTTCTGCTGAAGTGATGAAATTCAAAAGTTCAAATGCACAGTGGAAGGATGCAAAACAGGTGTACTATTTATTACTGTAATTGCCTAAGCCTAGCCTAATACGCCTTCGAGGTCTCTCGAAAAGAAGGTTTCGCCATGAACTGTACCAAGGATCTGTTTTGCTTTTGTGCTTGATAAAATGAAAATTGAAAATCTAAATTGAGCTCGGGCTTTTAAACTGTATGCTGCAATTATAATTTAGTAACCTGTTTTCACTCCTTGGCGGTTTTCACTCCTCAGGAGCCAAAAAACCATGAGTGATGAAATCATGGTTTTTAATGATTTGTCAAACTATGGTTTTATCAACGCCTGCTGATTGGAGTGATTTTTGAAACACTGGTATTATCCATTAGTTTGCCGATCACACGCTAAGTTTACAAGCAATTAGATGTGAGATGTGCACGAAAAAACTGAATAAATTAAAGAAAAATAAAGCAAAATAAAATTTAAAATAAAAAGTTATTCATAAAATGATCAACATAAATCAAATTACCGAGGACTGACTAAACCGAATTGATAAAATGAAGAAACTGAATAAAATATGTGATCTTTTCCCAGTTTTACAGTTTTAATAAAATGATTAAAATAAATAATATGAATAAAACCATAAAAAATTGGAATAATAAAATAAATAATATGAATAATATGGATTAAATTAACTATTTCATACCTAATTATTTTCTAGCACATATAGGATTCCAAAAGCGTTTTTCTTAAACGTGTTAGAGTAAAGAAACACGAAAAACCTGTTTTAATCAAGATAGATGCTTCTCTAGCAGTGTTAGAAGCTGCTGAATTTTTACATACCAATCCTTAATACACATCTCCTGCAAAATTTTCAATAGTTCGTTTGGGCCGGTAGCCAAAAACAGTCCAAATCAATAAAAATTATCAGTTTTCAAAAATATTTGAAGAAAACGAAGATATATCAAAATATAATTTTTCACCGATAACTGAAAATGTCTCTGGCAGCATGGGCAGTATAGCTTTTTGAAAAGGTTGTTGTTCATAAATAACAGGATAAACAGAGAGTTAATGAAATCAATCAAATGAATGGAATGAATGAAATAAACAAAATGAAGAATTTTTATCACAATAAAAATGTTTTTGTCTATACTTTCTATAATTTTTCCATTTTGTTTGTTTTTAAGCAGTTAACTTAATAAAATGAAAAAAATCAGCGATGTTAAAAAGTAATAGAATTAACAGAAGAAATTATATTGTGTCTAATAAATGTTCTAGTTGAAATGAATAAAGGAATGACTGAACAAAATTAGTCAGATTATTAAAATGAATAAAAGTGTGAACCGGAAAAATATCAGAAAAGAAATATTAGAAAAAGAAAAAAATAAGTTAAATGAATAATTCGAATAAGATGCATGAAATAATAAACTGATCAGAATACACACAACGAAATAAATGAATACAATAGAAAAAAAATCGGTCAAATAAACAAAATAAATAAAAACAATGCTAAATGAACAAAATCTTTAAAATGAAATGATCTTATATTTATTATTAGTCAAATATTTAAAATGCAAAAAGTAAACAAAACGAATATAATTTATTAAATGATTGAACTGGAAAAATGAGCATAAAATTTAAAGAAAGTTATTTAAATGAAGTAAATGAATAAAACGTATTTCACGAATTCCAAAACCATTGTTTCAGAATATTCTGAAATGTTTGTGAAAATCCCATTGCAAAGAGCACGTTTTCGTTCTTCTTTTCTTGACGGAATTTTTTGGATTATCTGGTGTTTCTACTGTATTGATGGTCCTTAATTAGTCATCAGAAAATCTAGAAATCAGGAATTTGTTTTGGAATTAAAAGATATCTTTTTGGTTACAGACATCTGAAAAATGATCTTGTACAGAATAGAATTTTCAGGTCCAGTATTTCAACGCGTAATTGGAAATAGTAAACTGAGATAAGGCCACCTGTAAATAGTATTCATTTGCTTTGAAATATCTAGAAAAGAGTGTCAAGTGTCCAGGCTATGCTGGCAATTATATTATTGTCAATTGCATAAAACCCGTACATTCAGTCGATTACAATGCAGTCTTTTTCCACCCATTGTTATTAATTGCGAATTGTTTCGTTCGGAATTCTAGTTCTGGAGATATGGGTTATTGAGTCCTACACAAAGCGATACCATGGCAAAGAAATGGCTCAAACTACCAGAATAAGTATTTAAATTCATCGAAAAGCCAGTTAGTATTGAAAGTGCCCCTGGACTGCTTTGAGACACAAATATTCTTTAAATTACATGTCGTATTTTTTCGCAAATAAATATGCTTTTAGTCACATTGATTATGAAAAATGCATATTGGGGTTTTCAGTACAACTCAGTGTCACCTTTATTTATGAGAAAGGCAAAAAAGTGCCAAAGTCCAAAAAAGTCTATTTTCTTCAAAAAAAAATTTTCCAGATCACATGAAATCTCGACATTTGGCATCATAAATGCAGATTCGATTTTGAAAATTTCCTTTGAGGTTTTTTCAGTTCCTGCGTATATGGAATCAAGAACCGTCGTAGGTCGCCAATGTGGCCAAAGCGAATTTGGGTAGTCATTATTGTTCAAAATAATTTTGCACCCACTTTAGTAAGTTTTGCCTCATTTTGATATCATCAAAATTATACCAGTTTATATGAGAAATTGCTGTGTGGCCGTACTCTTCAACCTGTAACTCTGGAACCGAAAGTCCAATCAATAAAAATTCAAAATTGGGCGATGGAAAGGTTGTACCTTTCATTTGAGATTAAGTTTGTACAAATCGGTCCATCCATTTCTGAGAAACAGAGGTGACATTTTTTTTCCACATACTCACATACACACAGACATTTTCCGATCTCGACGAACTGAGTTGAATGCCCTCCGGGCCGGAATTAGGTTGACAATGCTTAGAGTGATTGCATAACCTTTCTATAAGAGAAAGGCAAAAACCTATTTTAATCCACCTAATCGTGCAATTGTGCCTTTCTTATTTATCCAATAGCTGATTATATTCAATATAATTGCCGAAATGATCCCTATCTATATCACTCTGACTGAGGACGTGGAATGCTACCAGCGGAGAAATGCACGAAATGCAAGGAGAACGGTCCGAGCGGACTCATTGGTAAACTGGCAGCAAGAGTGGAACAACGCGGAGAAAGGAAGGTGGACTAAGTGACTCATCCCAAATGTGTCGGCTATGGTGCAAAAGAAGCATGGAGAGATGAATTTCCACTTGACACAGTTTTTGTTTGGACACGGATGCGTCCGGAGGTACCTGCATTGGTTTGGACATGCTTCATCTCCCCTTTGCCCGTAGTGTGTAAAAGTGCAAGAGTCACCGGAACACGTGGTCTTCGAACGTGTTCCGGTGTCTCCTGCACGTTCACACACTATGGGCAAAGGGGAAACGAAGCATGTCCAAACCAATGCAGGTGCCCTAGGCTCACCCTACCAGATAGCTCGTGAGTAGGCTAGATCCAACACCGGGGATTAGAGCGAGTGGACCGCTTCGACTAGCTAGCAGTGAGTCATTGGAGCACCAGTGAACAGGAAGCAACACTCTACCCGAAATCGATCTCAGCATCTATTGGCTGGCCCGTTGAATAGGACAGGTCCCACGTTGGAAATTAGACCTAATCTATCTGGATGATCCAATTGGCTCACGACAAAGAATATCGGTATCGGGAGAAATTTATCGCCGGGGAATTCATATGCGCCGAAACAAACACCGGTTCCGAGAAAATTCCTCGGAAGAACTCTCGGTTTTGGCAGGGCACTTCACCGCCGAATAATATCCGAGTAGATTTCGATGAAGCTGGGAGCTGGATGGCTCAAGGATGCCATATCGCATATGAAACGCTCTAGAACGTGTTTACTGGTGTATAATTCAAAGGGATTTTATGACGAAATATAAGACTATAATACATCAAATTGGGGCAGTAGTGTCTGAAAACAGAAAATGATAGAATTTCGAATGAAAAATTGGTTGATATATGCACAAACAAAAGCTGAAAATTTTCATCAAAATCGGAGCACATTATTATGACCAGCGACAAAATTTTGAAAAACTGGCTCTCAAAATGGCCGTTAAAAGCGGTCGAAGAATTGTCTTCAAGCGTTACATCTGTTGGGCTGTAGTTAAATGAATAATCCTTCTACGGACACATTTAATAGCCCATAATACATACCAAATAATTATTTTCTTTTCCTAAAACTCTGCTAAAAGTTGGCAAATATAAATCACGATTCATCGATAAGCCCGCTAGCTTCCCATTCTCACATTAAAAACATTCAAACAGTTCCCCATAACTAATGAAGAGCAATGTTTGTTATTTGTTCCAAACTTGATTTGATTCTGCTTGCGGTGCGAAAAACCAAAGAAAACACTTGAACCAAACCAATGATGATCGACCCTCTTTCGGATAGAGAAGAGAACGGAGCAAAAACACCAAGAAGATACCCAAACTCCACTCGACGGCCACATAAATTTTCCCGAATCGGAAAGCTTGGTCTAGCTCACTTTTCACTCAATTCGTGGCTTTAGAAGATGACGGTGACGCTTCAAAGGTTCCCCAATCTGAAACTAATTAAATCAAGATATTTTTTTTGGGGTGGACGAATGGAAAAACCATAAGTGCGAAGTAATTAATTTTACTTGTTTGCTTCGTTCATTTCCGCCAAGGGCTCTTGAGATGTGCACTGACCGTGTTTGATTCGCCCAGCCGTTCGTCTCCTTTTGAAATCCATCTTTTTTTCTTTTTTGGACTTCTTCTTCAAAGACACACATACATTCCAACGCGCAGATACTCAAGCCAGCATCTCACTCGATCCGTCTTGATTAAAATGCTTTCGTATAATTGTTTTCAATTTGGTATTTGTGATAGTTGCTTGGGACGATGGGGTTTTTTGACAATTTACCTATCCCATATTCAGATCGAAAACCACAGAAACTAGGGTAAGATCGAGTAAAGCGATAACACTGGACGGTGATAAATTACTCGTTATCTGAAAGTTGGATTGCCTCGAGCTCCCGATGCTCAAAGGCAGGCGAAAGCCGTCCGCCCGATCCAAATTGGAGGGTGCGCTATGAGTCCTTCCGGATTTCGACTAACGTTTCGACAAAGCGACTGTCCAGCAAACTGGTGAGGATTCGGTGTTTTAAATTTCCCCATAACTCGGGAGGGGCAAAAAGTGTCGAATCGAAACGGAAGAAGTGTATCATGATGATTCACATTTGTATGCCCATGGAATGGCTTAGTGTGTATTCCGAATCACTTGCATTTCTGTGGCAGCTCCTAGCTATTTCGAGTAAATTTGTAGGACCTACAAAAGTTTCTGCCTCTGTCTCCAATGAGCTGCATCGATACGGACCTATGCCTCCGGAAAGCGGATAATAAAGAGCTTTCAGAACAAACGGACGGACTGAACGAAGATCAGATTTGTTGCTTTGGCAGTGTGTCAAAAAGTTTTTTTCCCACATTATGACTTTCCCTGCTATTCTATGTGTATCTTACGATTTTCCTTTAATTTGGAATTAAATTATAGAATCACGTTTCACTGTCTATTGGACAGCAAATTGATGGCCAAATTTGCTGAAGAATAATACTATTGTGGTTAGAGAGGACTGGATCCTGAGGGAAGGAGATTTAATTTCGTTTCCATTTGTTTCTTTTTGCAAAATTTATTCGATTGGTTTTGCCTTTTGAAAATAAATGTTGAATAGCAGCTGTGTGATAATTGAGTTGCAATGACCTAGCTATCTGGATTATACTTCTTTTTTTTAATTGGACAACAGGAGGCACTTGAAAATTGATTGTATTTTGAAACAGAATTAGTTTCAGTTTCTAAACATTCGATCAACCCTACGGCCCCCAAATAAGAAGCCGCTGATGCTTAAAAAAGATTTTACTTAAATTTCTGGAGCACTGAATACAAAGGAACGAGTGCTATAAGGTTAGCCAAGTCGTTTCCAGATCCGTAGCAATTCTGTTTTGCGTTTGGGGAGTGGGGGGGCTAAGCTGCAAAATTCTTTTAAGTAGGGTTACCATCCGTCCTTATTTGAAAGGACATGTCCTTATTTTCTAGGTTTTTGGAAAGCGTTCTTATTTTACTTCAAATGTCCTTATTTTTTTAGTCTCAAACCTTGGCATGTACAGTGTGGTTCAACGTAATGTTTTTTAACAGGGCATGTCATGTTATTGTAGTTTAATATTGTTTGCCACCACAGTATGTTCGCCATTTTCAAATTATTCAACTGTATTTCGAAAATCAGCGATCTGTGAGAAATGTGTTTCATGCACTCCGACCATAATATGGTCGACATAATCGGCCAACTGACTCCACTATTCGCCATACAATCAAAGAGTAAAAGTTGCAGTTCTCGTTATTGGATGATTAGCGAACAAATCGACCACATCCAGCACGCATTGAAGAAAACATCGCTGCGGTGACATTCCCAAGCATTGGAAACCTACATTACTCGCCTAATTAGCCAGATACCACTTGAAATACTCGAATCCGTCATCAAAAATTGGACCAGTTGAATGGATTACCTCAAACGCCAACCTGGTCAACATTTAAAAGAAATTATTTTAAAATAATAAATGCAAAAAATATTCTTTCGATTGACAAATAAACATTTCACGATTTACTCCATTTTTTAAATGTTTACGAGATCATAAAAACGTCATGATGAATCACCCTGTATTAAATTATTCAGATAAACTTTATTCCAAGAGAATCAATTTCAATTGTCAATTTCAAATACTTTCAGCGATTATTTTTGGTTATGCATACTCTCTGCGACTCATTCCAACCAAAAGTTCTTTTACTCAAAAGTAACCGAAATTTGTTGGATTACTCGATATGAGGTTTGGCCAAAGTGGTTATCTTTGTTCAATATTGGCACTACACCATTCCAATTTGTCTCGATCAAGATTCAACGTCCCATTTCAACTGCTGGAAAATAAGCCAGAATCCCGGCTTTTTCAGAATTCTGGCTCAAGTGACAACTAATTCCCCAAGTAACCAATAAGGATTATAACGTAGCCTAATATCTGTTTTAGATCCACATATAAAGCTGTCTTAAAGAGCCGTAAAGCCCTAAATACTGATATATAATGCTGGTATTATGCCAGAAAAGGCAAAATATAGTGCTATTTCTGTGCAGAGATTGACAGCTTGTTTCTGCAGTACTAATGCTATTATATAGCATCAGCATACAAATGTCAAATGTGAAAGCCTTATATTGGCACTACTAATGCTAATAAAAAGCATCAGAGTAAAGCCATGTCAAGTGATCCTCGAATTTTTCGCAAAATCACCGATTTTCACCGAATAGCTTTTGGTATAAATATTTCGTTAAAACTCTTTTTTTTCTTTAAGTTATTAACCCTTAAACTTTATTGCATGATAAAATTGTAAATTTCATATCTTAAAAACTGCTGAAGATAATTGAATGAATTTTTGTACACTTATAGAATGATATTTATACTTTCTCATAAAAATATTTCTACTGCATAATTGTCTGAATAACGGTACTTTGCATCTATTTAAAATTTTCAATTATGTTTTTTCTTGTGTTCTTCACGCTAAAAAACTTCAAAAATTACATCAAATTACGCGTCAATCTTTCACCTTCAATAATCTGTATTGATAATTTATCATTTTTGTTCCTATCGAGAGTTATGGATGATTTTGTAACAATGCGCTCTTTGAACGCACGGCTCACTTTGATGCATCCCACGACAACTTACATATTGGCAACGCCGTACGTCTCAACGGCAGAATGCGCATCGCGTTGGAAGTGTGCATCGCATGACTAAATGAAACCACATCTCTAGAAGATCACACAAACTTTTCTATACGGATTATCAAAGGTGAATGTTTTCCGGATATTTCGAGATACTTTTATATTTTTTTACAACAAATACAATAGTTGTTTAATGATTACTTTTTTATTACAATTTAACGTTATTAGAAATTAAACTGTATTGTAAATAACCGAAACTTAACTTATGTAACACGCTTATGTCATTGCCATCTTCAAAGACACTTTTGTTATGGCATTTTCGTTTTTGACAGTGCACAACACCGGTGTAGTCGGTGCTACACTCATTCAAACTTGAGTGTAATCAGTCTATCTCTTTTTTGCACTACACCGGTGTAGCAGCAGGTAAAAACGAAAACGCTATTAGTACATCTATGTTTTATCCAAATGCAATATTAGTCTACAACATTATACAGGAACATGGAACATCTTAGGACAACATCATTTTACTTCTCGTTTTTATGCTCAGTGAGTGATCTTCCTAAAAATACAACGATGTGTCTTGTGAAAAAAGTTTACTTTAAATCTGTTTTCCAATCGCATTGATATAGGCGTGTTTTCTTTATCCCTATTGCTTCTGATAATTCTGTTAATTGGTGGTTGTCCAAGTTCTAGTAAGATATTATTTACTTCATTAAATTTCAGTGAATCATCATTGATCTTTATTTCAAAACCATCGCTACTTTTTAACGAAATACAACATTTGTCGACCCATATTGATAATATAAAAACAATTCAATGTTTTTTCGAGCAAATATACCGTGCTACCACCTAGACAGAACCAACTGACGATAAAAAGTGGTGAAATATGTCAATTTGCAAAAAAAGTCGTGTCCATGCAGATTCAAACATGCCCACTGCTCAAGTTGACACAGCGGCTGTCAATATCCGGCGCGCCGGTTCGAGACAATTACAGAAAATTAAATAACTCCTGAAACATATAATAACGCTAAAAGCCATGCAAAAGCCTTTAATAATCCGTAAAGAAAAGCTTGTCTTTTTATTCTTATATCAGAGATAGCAATTTTGAACAAGAGATACGCTCTTCCAAAGCGATGCGCATTCGGACGTTGAGACGTGCGGCGTTGCCAATATGTAAGTTCTCGCGGGTTGCATCAAAGTGAGCCGTGCGTTCAAAGAGCGCACTGTAACAAAATCATCCATAACTCTCGATAGAAACAAAAATGATAAATTATCTATACAGATTATTGAAGGTGAAAGATTGACGCGTAATTTGATGTAATTTTTGAAGTTTTTTTAGCGTGAAGAACATAAGAAAAAACGCAATTGAAATTTTTAAATAGATGCAAAGTACCGTTATTCAGACAATTATACAGTAGAAATATTTTTATGAGATAGTATAAATATCATTCTATAAGTGTACAAAAATTCATTCAATTATCTTCAGTAGTTTTTATGATATGAAATTTACAATTTTATCATGCAATAAAGTTTAAGGGTTAATAACTTAAAGAAAAAAAGGAGTTTTAACGAAATATTTATACCAAAAGCTATTCACCATAATCCCTATACAATAAAATATATCTCATGAAAATCAGCGATTTTGCGAAAAATTCGAGGATCACTTGACATGGCTTTACTCATCAGTTAGCTGTCATTGTCCGCCATGCAAACCATTTTTAATGTTTACTTTCGGTATGATGAGCAAAAAGGAAAAATTTTAAAATAAAATGTTCTGTTTAAAACCGTAATTGACTCTCTTCTAATGCATTGTAATGAATATCCTTAATGGGTTTTTGTTCTCACATGTTATGAATGTTTTACGAAAATTACCTTTTGTAAGTCTTGAACTGAGGTACCTTGCCTCGTACTTCACGGTACGTGCACCGCGTTCGCTGCCTGGAATATATTGCATATGTTCGATTGAAATGAAATATGCCGAATATAATCTTCAAGAAGAGTTGCATAACGAATGAACCCAGGGAGTCGGCGTAGCGTATTGGTAAATCAATTGCCTTGTACGCAGCGCACCTGGGTTCGAGTCCCGACCCCGCACATAGGGTTAGAAATTTTTCCTAAGAGATTTTTCTAACCCGAAGAGGCGAATGTCCTTAAGGTTAAAACCTCTATAATTGAAATAAAAAAAAAAAAAAAAAAAAAAAAAAATGAACCCACAGCATTATAATAGCATTATATCGGCTTTCTATTTGCTCTATAATGGCACTAAATGCACATGTAAAGCTTACATACTTTAAAGATCCTTGAAGCATGTATGCGTTATATCAGCTTTATATATGCATATGGAGCAAGCGATAATGATATATGTCGGCTGTGCAGTTATGCATTATTGATGCTAATATAGAGCTTTATTGCATTGTTAATGCTGTTTTGGAGTTTCAATGCAACATTAGTGCAAATGTATAGCCAATATAGTGCAATGGCTTAATGCTTATGGTTAATGGGGTCAGGCTCCAATTCCGAATAGATTTTGCAGGGATGTCCTTAATTTGCTCTCAGTCCATTTGCTAACCCTATTTTAAGTTGACCTGCGAACTTCAGATCATGAACGATAACGTTTTTCCAATGCACCTTGAATTTGTGCAGAACCTGGAAGATCTGCAAGTAGTAGTATTTTTTTGTTACTATGTTTTAATTGCCGCAAGGTTCTACTGTATCGATTTTGTTGGCTATTTTCGGCAAATTTGAGACTAAGAGAAACGAAAGCAATGAAATTGAAAGACGGATAGGTATTCTAGAGCGAATCAGTTATAAACTTAGAACGGAAAACTAGAACTAGGCAGGCTCATATGGGCATGATCGAAAGGAAATGTGAAGAATTCTTTGCCTTATGCAGAGTAGGAGTTGGGCGTTGCGAGTAGGAGTAGGATCGGTGCGACACCGATAGCTTGGTGTCGATTGAATGCATACGTCACGGCTTGATGCTAGCAGAAAAGGAGAAGAATGATCGCATGGTCGTTCTAGGCGAGGATTTGTGAAGAATTTTTTGCCGGCGTCGGTGGTAAAACATGATGATGAGTTATGTTCTACCATAGACCATGCGGTAGACTTGGGTGCAACGCCCAACTCCTACTCTGCATAAGGCAAAGAATTCTTCACATTTCCTTTCGATCATGCCCATATGAGCCTGCCTAGTTCTAGTTTTCCGTTCTAAGTTTATAACTGATTCGCTCTAGAATACCTATCCGTCTTCAATTTCATTGCTTTCGTTTCTCTTAGTCTCAAATTTGCCGAAAATAGCCAACAAAATCGATACAGAAGTAGTAGTATTACGTACTGCAGCGTCAATCGTTAGATGTTTAGGATGCCGACTTACACTTGGAGAGGACTTGGCTCAACAACACCAGGAAAGACGAGTATTACCATGGCAGCGGAGATTGGAGAATCGGATCTCAAATAAACGTGCTGCTATCGGAATGCTGAGCGTATACAGAAGTTTGCGAGATGTCAGCTGTCCCCGTCGAAATCCAATTATGTACAAGAGGCTAGGCCGTATCTTAGAAATTGGGCGGCGCATGGATCAGAGGATGTCCAAATGTTTTGATACAAGAAGCTGACCGTTGTACATTCCACAATGGCTGTATGTTTCAACAGGACGTTACGCGAACCATGCTTATTGAACACCATCATCACCTTCAAAAGTCAAGCCATTCACGACGTAATCATTGTTGGACAAGCACCTTAGTATGACTTATGTCGATTACAAGAAGGCAAAAACTCCATACTGCACTCGTTCTTCATCAAGGTATTGGAGATTTATAAAGTTGATCCGGCAGTCATGACGTTCCTGAGGTAGGCGACGGGGAGGTAGTTGACAACACTGCAGCTCAGAATAGGGGAAGACGTGTTGCGGTCTAGAACGCTCCGCATCTTGAGGGGGCATACTAAGGCGGTTTCTTTAGCCCGCTTTGGTTTTGTTTGGCGATGAAACCCCTCAACAGGACACTCAATCGAAACGGTCATTGCTATCAGATAAGGTATGAAGCAAGCACACCGGAAGAGGTGACCCATACCTTCTACATAGACGATCTCAAAATCTGTGCAGACTCGACGGAACGGCTGGGTGTAGTCAGCAAATTAGTCGAATAGATTAGTGGCGACATCAGCATGGAGCTTGGTTTAAAGAAATGCCGATCTGTTCAGCTACAAGATCGGCAAAGGCGAGATGATTCGGGATATGATGCGTGGGGAATCGTACAAGTAACTTGGATTTCGACAGCTCCTCGGGATTCGCTACACCGACATCAAGCTCTTGAGTCGCGTGGATTGTGTCTTGAAGTGTTTCCTGAACGCGGGGAATAAATTACAGCAATGAAAATGTTTGCTATGCCCGTGTTTATCTACAGTTTCGGCGTCATCAAATAAAGCTGGACTGACTTGGAACATCTTGAGATTGAAGAAGACGTTTAAACAAGCAGGTATATGCCATACTCTGTCGGCGCTGAAGAGATTCACATTGCCACGGGATGAGGGGGGAAAGAAATAGTCAACATCCAGGCACTATGAATAGCGCAAGTTCCACGACTGTAAGAAAACTTTGTGGAAAATTCCAACTGACGTCGAGTAAATAAAGCAATGTGTGCTGCGGACCGCAACTATAACGCACTTCACCTAACGCAAGAAAACTACAGCCATAACTGTAATTTGTAGACTGTGGAGGGGGAAGATTGTCGAGCTGAAGCAGAAAGCTGTGCATGGTTCCCACTTCCGCCAGTTAGAGTAGCCGTACGTTGTGACCTGTGATTTCTTAGGTCACAATATCGTCGCTTTGGTCTCTGAGCCCAGCTTGTATATATTTGTAAATATTGTTATTATTTTTTGTCGTATAAATAAATAACAGTGTACGGTCTATCTCGTGTATTTGACGACGCCTGTTCTTTGTTTATACTTTGAAGTTAATGTTCGTTATTTAAATGTCTAAGTAGAATTTATACGTCAAACCATTACTATTCCGTGCTTGCATATTTGAGTCGCGTTTAAGTTCTGCTTAATAGCCAAGGTTGGTGTCAAATGTAGGTTTCGTTATTTATTTGTTCAGAGATTTATTTACTTATTTATTTATTCATTTATTTATTTATTTATTTATTTATTTATTTATTTATTTATTTATTTATTTATTTATTTATTTATTTATTTATTTATTTATTTATTTATTTATTTATTTATTTATTTATTTATTTATTTATTTATTTATTTATTTATTTATTTATTTATTTATTTATTTATTTATTTATTTATTTATTTTTTTTTTTTGTTTATTTATTTATTTATTTATATTTGGTAATTATTTTGGTAGTTTATTTATTATTCATTTTGTTATTATATTATTTGTTATAATTGTTCATTATAAAAAAGTCAAGGAAACAAGTACCGCACGTTTAGCATGTCTATACATTATACTAAAAATAGTTCGGGACACCAACCCAAACGATAAAATTTTTGTAAATGTGAACCATCATCGTTCTGTCATCTCATCATCACCATCATCAAATGCGGGATGGGATTCGAGGAGGCGCGGTGGGTATATTTAAGAAAACGGACAGGGCAAGGATAAAATCTACCGCGAAAAGGTAATGGTCTCTAATAGAAAATTGATCCGGAGGAGTGACGACCAGGAGCAGCTAGTCATACGCCCATTGTGACCGTGCGTTTCTTCCATAGAAAAGTTTGTGTCGATCCATAGGATCATGTTCAGAACCTCCACAGGATCGTTTGGTTCTGTTCGGTGGCTCGAGTGGTTACCGGTTTTTTGTGTGAAATAACGACGTCCGACGCGAGTGCAAAGAAAGGTTAGTGATTGGCAAGTCAAAAAACGCTATTGTGGACGCCTTTACCCAAGTACCGGTAGGGTAAGATCCACTCGATCGAAAACGTTAAAAATCCCGCTCGATCGATAGTGAGACACTCGTGGGTGAAAAGTGCGCGTAGTACCACTCCCCGGGTCCCAAAGTGAAACGCAGGCATCAGCTACAAACAGGTCGAGTTGCTGCTTCATCTGGAGTCCCCCATCGCCATCGTCCGACGCAAACTACGTCCGTCCCTTCACCGTCATCAGAGTCCGACCCGCATCCAGCTATCAGCAAGTTGACCAACGAGCATCACGGCCGCAACGGTTTCGTCAGGAGAAGGTTTTCGTGGAATATAAGTGCAAGTAAAATTATTTTGTTTTTTTTTCATAGCCACAATGGCTTTTGTTCACATTTAAAAATACATAAAAATAGTGTATTGTCTGAATATACAAGTTGTGACGTCCAATTTGTACATAGTGTATTCCTTTTTGGTACTTGTTACCGCCGAAGATTAATTACGATTCGCGCAGTGACCATAGTGTGGGAAAAGTCCTCCCATTGTGAATTTCTCCTGGAGACAAGCTGTGGCTCAAGCGAGGTGAATTTTCTTTAGTGATCAAGGCTATCATGCCATCCAAGACAGACGAATAATGGCAGGAGGTAAAAGGGAAAAACGTTTTTTATGTATAAATGTCTAAAGAACAAGATGACATTAAAATTTTCAAAATTAAAATATATGTATTGAGAGAAAAATTAACTTTTAATATTTAAGTGAAGAAATCGTATAGTTCTAGAGTAAATAGAAGAGATATGATCAAAAGAATGTCAATACGGGGGTGCTCTCATGGCCCGAGGGGTGGTACAATTGACACAAAAATTTGTTTTTTATATATTGGCCCTAGATGAACAATTCTTCCAAATTTGGTTCAAATCCGTGAAAGTCGATTACACGTGCCTTGATCACTTCTCGCGGAATGACCCTTATTGACTCTATTAAGAATGATATTTCACATTTTTTGCAATTACTCGGCAAATAACCGTTGAAATACGTACAACTTGGTATCAATAAATTGACTTCATTCCTAAAAAATAGCATAATAAAAAAATCACTATCGAAAATCGTACGCCATTTCGTTGAATGTAAATAGCAGCTTCAAGGGGGTGTTGTTTTATTTTGAATCGGATAAAATGACGCTCAAAATCTTCGTTATATAGCGCAAAGAGCTTATTTTAGCTCTATTAGAAAGGGTGCCGCACTAATTTATTAACTACGTGGCCTACAATCCATGGAATGCGTATAAAATGGCTTCATTCCTAAAAACCTAAGTGACTTGAGCGTAACGAAAGCTCGAATCGGATGCACAATTATCGCACTACCATTTGAGCCAATGCACAGAGGAGTAACTGAGGTCGAATCCTGGTCAAAATTTATTATTGCTATTGCTGTTATTATGCCTTAATATGAACTAAAAAAGGACAATAACTAGTTTTTGGAACAACTCTCTTTACCTTCTCTTCCATAACTCCTAAATGATGAGAAGCTTTATTTAGCAGAGCGTAAATCTTCGAACAATATAGGAAACGTGCCAAACGAGTCATTACGTTCTACTTCATGATACATTACCCTAAATACTAACAAACGTAAGCACCAAACTCTCAGTTTCGTAAAGAAAGAATTAGAATAAAAACTAAAACAAAGCCCCTGCTCCACTGGTCCGAATTCATACAAACAACACGAAAGGTGCAATTTTTCACTCGAATTTTAGCTTTTTATTATCCTGTCACCCGCCCTTTACAATCAGCGTTACAAATAAAAGCATAGAAAATATTTGGGGAGTAAATTTGAGCTTGCAACATGCAACAAAAAAGTATTAAAAATAATTCAACAGTAGCAAAACCGGGAAAGCGTTTGATAACAGCGTGTGAGTGTGTGCACCAAACCAGAATGAATAACGGCCGGATGTGTATTTCGGCAGTAAATTATAGTCTATCACAAATTAAAATTGCGCAAGTTGAAGTAGATTGTACACGGGTTTGAAAAATTACTTTATTATTTAGTGCTTACGGGGTTTGTGGACTATTTTACATGAACAGCAAGCGAGACCTATAAATTTACAACAATTTTATCTCGGTAATAGCTGCTTAAACGTTTTTCCCTTCAAACCAGTCGACGATGGTACATATAATGGTGGTCGGTCGCAAACTGCTTCTACCCGGGAGGGAGGAAATTGCCGAAAATTGCACGCCAATGTATAATGTATTTATTATTATTTGCTGTTTTGTCCATGTGGCAGCCGGGAAATTACTGTTCGAGGTGATGTTCGTATCGACTTTTGCGGTATCGCTCTATTACTTAGCATATCTCCATGGATTTTTTTTGCAATTTGAAAAGAAAGTTTGTAGATTATGATGGTTGAGGTCTTATTTTGAATTCGAAATGACTACTTCCGATGAAAAATGTCCAGAGTTTTCATTGAAACTGGTGCTGAGATCAACGCTCAAAATGATTTCGTACTACACTGAATGACCCCCTGTCTAAAACCTCAATAAAATGAACAAATGACTTTTACTTCATCAATTTTAAAGAATTTCAAAATATTTTACATAGCAGGCACAATAAATTTTTGTTTACCAGTAAGGTATTTTCGTTCAAGCCAAGGAATTCTTGACATTCTTAAACAAGGCTGTCAAAAATGAGTTACTTAGGCTAGTCCTTTTTGCCTTTCTCATATAGAAAGATTATGCAATCACTCTGAAAATCGTCAAACTAATCCCGGCCCGGATGGCCGAGTGTCATATGCCATTCGACTCAGTTCGTCGAGATCGGAAATATCTGTGTGTGCATGTGTGTATGTGGAAAAAATGTCACCTCTGTTTCTCAGAGATGGCTGGACCGATTAGCACAAATTTAATCTCAAATGAAAGGTACAATCTTTCCATGCTATTGATTTTTTTGTTGATTGGACTTCCGATTCCGGAGTTACGGGTTAAAGAGAGCGACCACAGGCCAATTTTTTTGCCTGTATGTTTTCTGTATTTTATGCAGTGAGGGGTTGCTTCCCCCACATTTCACACCCTTTCCTAAGCCCTCTCCCCCTCAAGTCATCATGTTCCTGCCCCCCATCAAACCACCTCCCCACAAAACCCCCTAACAGATCCTCCTCAAACGTCTACCTCAAGCATTCTCTCCTGACCCACCACTCTCTAATCCCAATCAGCTTCACCTGGTAGGCATACCAAAATAGGCTGGAGGGTAGTTTGGTTGTGGGTTATTCATCCTCTTCACACACACACCCCGCATCATAATATAATTTTGCCGAAAGACAACATTGAGCTAACTCTAATTGAACTAATTAAATATTATATGGACCCTCGGACCCCCCTCCGCTGGTTTCAAGTGTTTCAGCGTCAACGATCCATTGTATGTATATGCAAATCCTACTGAATATATAATATACATTTCCTCTAGTATATTGAACCTAACTAGCCATGGAATCGTAGTTTGGGGAAATGAGAAAGGCACAATTGCACCACTAGGTGGATTAAACCATGTTTTGGCATTGAACATGTCTTACTTCACTATCTGGGGATAGGTGCCATTCTAAAATCGAAAATATCGACTATGTAACGAAACTATGTATGGTTTACACACTTATACCTCCGCTATTATACTAGAGGGATTTTAATAATTTAATAACACCATCCGATTCAGAAACGCCAAACTTAAAAATTAGTACCAGCAGTATGAAACCTTTGTTTTTCCTAAGATATGTTTCCTTTAGAGAAAATAAAAGTTTCATACTTACAAGCGTTTGACTCTGATGACAAAAGACTAGAGTTCGGTTCCCTATACTCGTCAGCGACCAGGAGCTTTTGTGTTTGGCTAACCGGACATCACAGAAGTCATTTCTAAAGAACGGGTGGACTTAATTGGATTTGCGTCTACAGAAAGAGTTATGTTAGAGCAGTATCACTTTTAATTCGTCTTCAAAAAATTGTAAGATAATTTATGAAGTAATTCCATCTGACCAAGAGAAAGCACTGATTGGTTTTTACATAGGCGGCTCCAGCCGGTGGCAAAGGAAGGGGGAGGGCACGCATTCCTGACAAAATAATGTTATATTTAGAAAAATCATGTCTTATGGGGGAAATGCAAGTTAGTCAGATTTCTCCGTGAAAATTGTCGAGAAATCCCTTACAAACTTTGAACACGTTGGTACGGTATTTTGATCAAATTTGGAACAGACACCCCTAGTGGGACTAGGAATTGACCGAAAGGGCCGATAGAACTTTGATAAACTAAGGGTCAGGTTGAAAGTAAAACTTTAAAATTAATCAAGAATAATAATCAAAATAAAAGATTTCCTTTTACGCTAATGAAGATTGGTAATCAAAATAAAAGTTTTATTTTCAAACTAAGAGTATGCGTTGGTTGTTTTTTGCTAAGAGTGAAAAAATCTTATTTTTACCATTTTTTTCTGTGTGTTCGTATTACGAGATCGTGCTGAAAATCCATGGTCCATAGCTTGAAGCCTTTACCAATCAAGCATTTTGTTGTTGCTCCGGCTATTTCCACGTGTAAATTTAGTGGCCATTATTGAAGAGTAAAAGTTTGGTTGTTTTCTTTCAGGACATCATATAACTATAAGAAAAGCTATGATCTATACTGCTACCGCTGCGTTTGAGTTCTTATTTGAATTTCGTTACAGAGAGATAGTAGTATATTCTCGTTTCGCTCGAAGAATTCATGAAATCGATGATAAGCATGTAAAATCGTCTGCAAGCTGTTCCAAACATGGTTTCTTTCTCAAAAAAAAACACTCAAATTCAGGCAAAATTCTTGTTTTCATATATTTTTCCGCTTCAGTTATATTATCGACAAGTTATGTATGTTTTCCTGAAGGCAGCTGGCATGAAATTAAGTTTTATTGTTGAACCACTGTCAATTTTCATTGCTATTTTTAAATTTTCATTTATTGCACCATTATACCAAACCGCTTTATCTGAACTTCTACGAAATAGTAAATTTTCACCAAATAAATGCCTTATTTTGGCAGATCTGACAGTTCTGGTAAAGGTTCTTTGATAGTAATCATATGATTACAATAATAAAGCTCTTACCTTATATTCCAGTAGTTTACTTTCCATTTCCTCGTGCGCTGGGTTATGTTTAATTGCCACAGCCAAAGTTTCATGTCTGTCTTCTTTCAAGCTTTTAAAAGCTTTAGGCCTACGGCAATAATCCTCTCGTTCTTTGGGTTTCCATGTCCTCTCTAGTAGGCTTTCTCGTTGACCAACATATTGATCAGAAACCCGGATCTCTTCGTGCAAATCTCACAAAAGGGTTACGGACCCACTATACCATTTAGTTTTTTTGCGATCAAGCTGAACCTTCTGGACTAGCCAACCATCCCAAAAAGGTTTGGCTTACCAGCATAGAATTTGGCATTAGTTCCGAAACAGTTTTCCGCTATTTTTGTTTGAAGACCTAATCTTAAGCGATCTGCCTCGATGACCACATTTTCAAATAGACTTATGATTGATTCAAACACCTTTTCAATATTTGCAACTTGTCGTTTTCTATTTTGTCCATTTACTTACAAAAGTACGATCCGCAATTTTAATGATCTAGAACGTGGGGTCCTATAAACTATGGCATGTTCATACTTTCTAGGATCACTGTGTGTTATGGGATATTCAAGTGATCAGATTTAGTTTTTACTACAACTCTGCTGCATTGAAGATGGGAAAGTAAGTATATTAATGTTACAAGTCAGACTCGATTTTCCGGGGCCCTCTCGTAGGTTGACGGGTTTGACGGTACTGCAAACATCTTCAAGCATATTTGAGCAGACAACTGCTTTGAGATGGTTATTGCATTACGCCTCGATAGTGGTGCCCCGAGGAGACCGAGAGGGCTTATGGGCCTTTTTTATGTTTTGTGTTATTTCATACTCTGCACCAGCCCAAACCAACAGTCAGCTAAGGGCCTGTGCGCACTGGCGTAGCTGATTGGCGGGTCGCCGTGGATTGATTTTCTCTGTGGGCTGTGTTTGCAGACATTGTTCATCAGCTTAACGGCAGTCTTTGTGGGCACGGCTCGCAGTGGAAATCATTGTGTGTCGATTTATCGGTCGACCTCGTCAACGTGCACAGGCGCATTGGGGTTGGACGGAGAGATGGTGGAATTCGCGGACGGGAGAGGCGGTTTTTTCCGCACCGTGTGTCGGGTCTTCATGGGAGTCGGTCAGCAGTACTGTAACAACATTCTACATGCGCTGATTGATTTTTGTGGGGATCTGGCATGCGGTGTGGAGGGGAGCTGCTTTTTTCGTTTGCGATTTTTGCGCATTCTCTGTGCAACCTTAAAAAAAAAATAACAGTAGAACCCTATTAGTTGTGTTGTGTTGCAATAATTGTAGTTTTTGGTACTAGTGTACAGTTGTGTGCTAGTCGTGTGTCTATCTGTGTATGTGGGTCTTCTGAGTATTTGTGACATATGGACCAGGGAATGGATGCAGAACTGGCTTATATGATCCCTCTCCTAGGTTGTCGGGTTTGACGGTATTGCAAACATCTTCAAGCATATTTGAGCAGACACCTGCTTTAAGATGGTTATTGTATTACGCCTCGATAATGGTCCATCGAGGAGACCGAGAGGGCTTATGGGCCTTTTTTATGTTTTTTGATATTTCATACTCTGCACCAGCCCAAACTAACAGTCAGCTAAGAGCCTGAGCACACTGGCGTGGCCGATTGGCGGGTCGCCGTGGAGTGACTTTTTCTATGGGCTGTGTTTGCAGACATTGTTCAACAGCTTAACGGCTGTCTTTTTGAGCACGGCTCGCAATGGGAGTCATTGTGTGTCGATTTATCGGCCGACCTCGTCAACGTGCACAGGCGCATTAAAAAAATAACAGTTGAACCCTATTAGTTGTGTTGTGTTGTAATAATTGTAGTTTTTAGTACTATTGTAAAATTGTTATATGCTAGTCGTATGTCTATCTGTGTATGTGTTCGTCTGAGTATTTGTGACATATGGGTCAGGGAATGGATGCAGAACTGGCTTATATGATAGAATAGTGGGTAATCCTTCTTTGGATCACTTTTTATCGGTGTTCAATTCGTGCATTCGATTCGACTCATTCGGATTGGATAAATGAAGGTACAATTAATTAACCGACGCACATCAATCATCCATTCCCGGTCAGCATAGCATGAGAAACTTTTAACGGAATGCAATTGTCGTTAATAGTAAATATATATCATTTTCTGGCATTTAGAGGATTCCAAGTAGTTTTATTGCATGTTACATGTGTGTTGTTCAAATAATACTCAATAATAATACTAACTCTTCTCTTTATTTCATTTTGTTTTATTTATTTTCGGTCACACAGCACGGTCAGCACGTAATGCCACCTGCGACAGAAATTAACTATCTCTTAAAAGAAGCATTTTTATCAGATTCACCTTTCATGGGAATCGTAAAAACTCTTGAGCATTTGCAAATTGTTTTTTTTTTACTTCGAGAACTATTTTTTTTTCATATTAAACAAAAATGGAGCATGGTCACTTCACTCTGCTCTCTTTGCTTATTCCAATTGCACAACCTCACTACTACATCTTCGCACCTTATATACATCGTATTGAATGTGAATCTGAAGATGTACACTGAAATCAAAACGTAAACATCTGGTGCGTAAAAGGGACAGTTTTTTTTCGATTATAGAGGTTTTAACCTTAAGGTCATTCGCCTCTTCGGGTTAGAAAAATCTCTTATGAAAAATTTCTAACCCTATGTGCGGGGTCGGGACTCGAACCTAGGTGCGCTGCGTACAAGGCAATCGATTTACCAACTACACTACGCCCACCCCCAAAAGGGACAGTTTTTTGTTCAATAGAAGGCACAGGATACATCCAGCTCTTTACGTGCCAAAATGACCGTTAATAGCGTAGTGTTCGTAACATGTCAACGGTCCTTACTTGGGCAATAGTAGATTACGCCAACCGTTCAGTAAGAGGAAGTCATCCTATGTTATCTGATTATGTTGGTTGATTGTTCAATGAACGCTTTACATTCCTAACGGGACGTTGCTGTCAAGCTGGCGTAAACAACCATTATCAAAATAAAGGCTGTTTACGTATTACGAACAAGACAATGTAGGTCGCCATTATGGTACGTAAAAAGCTGTAATGAATGCAAGTAAATAGAATTCGTGTCAGTGGTCTTCGCTGAATTTGCTACCATTCCGACCATAATTATAATATCTTCTCTTTGCGACGGAGTCAACTGCAGAAAATGTTTTGAATATGTATGTATTAATTTATTTGCAGCAGTAATTCCAAGAAAGACAAATTTACAAAATAACGTAACTTTCTCTTCGATATTCATGAAGTTACATGTTATTAAAAATACATTTCTACTGGGGCAACTTATAATAAACTTATTTGCAGGTATTTTAGATCCACTCAAGTTTAATTACTAGTTCATGTGATTTAATGTCATGTTAAATGAAAAGCAAACATGAAACTTTGCCAATTTTGTAAGTGGCCAGATCATCTAAATGTACATGCTTTGTTCTCAGTGTATAGGTTATTTGGAAAGTAAATGCGATATGCTATATTGAAAGATTTATCTTAAATTTGGAAGAAAATCGGGTGGCAAAACAGGTACATAACGTCTAAAGGATTGGTTTAACAATTACAATGAGTTTTCATGCATTCAAAAATATATAAAAACTATCACCAAATGAAAACGAAAAGATTATTTGAAATTTCAAAAAAAATAGCCTATGACCAAAATAGGTACATTGACATTTGTCAAATAGAAAAAGCTACCTGGACCATATTATCTCAATTTTTTTCATATTTCGCATCTATAATTCATAAAATAACGAAAAAATATTTTGATTCGATTATCCGGGGTGAATTTTTTGTGAAATCCCCGGATAATCGAGTCCGACTTGTATTCATATAACTTCTATCGGCTATGTGTAACTAATTTTATAGCGACTACGGCTTATCCTTAAATAAAGGGGTCCCGTCTTAAAATTTTAGAAAAATATTTTATTAAATTCAATTAATAGTGTACCCTTCATTTAACTACCTCGACCTCTAAGCAGACAACTCTTGCGGATGACACCGTTATCAAATGAAGCCAATACCCGATCAGAAGGGCATAACTGATTTATTACACCTGAAGTTATTTATTTCAAAAATATTTTGAAACAGAACCTGTTATAAATCCGGCTGGTTAGTTGTTAAAATAACAAAAAATAAAACAAAAAAAACTGGCTAATTACAACAAAATTGTAACAAAACTTGATATGATTTTATCAAATTTAAAACTAAATGAGATATAATTTTTTTCCAAAAATAGAAACGTCCTCTGTGAGAGAACTGTATTAGATATAATCATCTAATGACAGTGACCTAGTAACAAACGATAAATTCATAAACTAATCGTTTCATAATAGATTATGTTATAATATTGATAGTATAGAAAACTGTCCGCAATCCATTTTCCATTCCGTTATCTGAATATAACTCCAGTTGATATAAATATCAACCATAGTTATAATAGTGTTATTGTTTTGATATACTCTTCTGATCGGGTAGTGTCAAAGATCTATTGAAATTTTGGCTGAAAATAAATTTAAAATCGTTTTGCAGTTTTAAACGTTTGAGAGATAGTATTATGTGTTTTAAAAGACGAGATTGTTTCGTCAATTGATGACGTTATTGATTGGATCGCTGCGAAAATTTATGGATCCATGCTTCAAACAATCCCACCAGTATTTCTTGAACAGGTTAAAATCGATCCTACTTTCAACTAACTAGGTCTGAGCGCGTGGACGAGAGTGTCATGAAAAAGTGCAATAGTAATTAATTTTCCAGTTGATTGAAAGGAGCAACCCTTGGGTAGAATTGCTGACCAACACATGGCCGCGAGCATACCGATTCAATTCTGAATGCAAACTCTGCCCATAACTCTGTTGCAATGAAAATGTTCTGAGCGCCTTGGCGTGCGTCGGGATATTTTGTAATGAAAATGTCCTACTTCATCACTGAAAGGAAAGGCATAATGGAGATTTTATGGTAATGAGATTGCGTTAGCACTCTGGGAATTGCTGACCAGCACGTCACACGACTGTATGATCTATACCCTATAGGCTAAGCCATGGAACAGAAATCCCGAATAAAGGGTGAACTCAGTTGCTATTCAATGTAGGAGGCAATGTACAGACTTGGCACGCATTTCACGACGTGGCAACATTGATATTTCCTTTTCCCGAGCAAGTTTTTTATGGCAATCTACGAAGCTACAACACACCAGGGAGAACCGCTGACCAGAAATGTAACAGGTCCTTCGGTCCGTCCGACGTGATGGCGCTATGATAATAAATCAGCGTGGAAATGTACTTCCAGTAAACTTTCCTTCTCCTTCGATATTAAACAGTAATTTAAAAGCTATCAGCTGGAAAATGATGGAAACTTTGCCTTCCACGTCGAAGGCTGACTCGCAGTTTTAGTATATCCCAGTTTTTGGGTCGCCGCCATCTCCGGGTCTTCATGGAGATACTAAAGTAAACCAATGCTGCTGGGTAATTCCAGTGTTCACAGTGTTCACAAAATCAGAGGAGAAGGGAAAGATAATGAATTATGTGCCTGGCGGCATTTCTTTTGAGTTGGATGATTTTGCTCATCAAATGAGTATCTTTTGGAAAACTTTTTGTTTGCGTACTGTTCTACCCGGGTATGCTTATTCCCACAATGTATCCATCGACGGATTATTTACAATGTAAATAAACCGTCGATGGACACATTGTGGGAATAATTTCAATTATAAATGTTGTAATTTCAGCTCTCTTTGCAGTGGTAGACATTCGTTAAGCCGCACAATACTTTTTTTTAAAGACTAATGAACAGGAATTATCCTGCTCCGACTTCCACTACTGCTGTGTGCTGTTCGTCACCGTTAGTTGGGTAATTTATCTCTTGCACTCTGGCGAGTTGGTGGGAGGATGGGATATAACGGTAGCAACTAATTCGAAGGATGGCGAGAAGGTGAACAAGTTCTAATGATTTCTAATTGATGGCGAGTTTCAGTTTGGAACCACAATAACTAGAAAAAATCTGTAAGCAAAACTTTTGGAAGGTACATAGCATTACCGTTTACTTAAAATATTGACAAATTATGCTGTCTTACGAATGCGTTCTAAAACAATGATCTTGGAAGGTGCTATGAAATATTCCTGGGTGAAACGGATGTCGGTCTTACCGGATCCGCACATCAGGTATCTGCCTGTTTAGTTGGAAACCTTCTTTAGATCGCACAGTGGAACAAGTTGACAGATCTGCAACGCTGCTATCCTTTATCTTCTCGTGATTCCAGCTGGAGTACAAGCAACCGCAGTGAAGACAAACTCCGGTGGAATCTTTAGACATACACTGAAAGGGCAGAAGGAAAACTTAGAGCGTCTATTCTCTTTCATGTTGGGAGCTGCGCGAAACTACTTCCGTGCCGATGCGGGTGGTAGAATGAAAAATACCCTGCCTCGTCTGATATATCCCAGAAGGCGTGAAGAATCACCAGCAAAGGTCCAAAAATGTAAATGAAGATACAGAATGAGAATAATCGGCAAAAGTTGTCTCATTTTCATATTAAATCTTTAGAGTTGGTTTCTCCAAATATCTTCAAGAAATATTGCATGTATCAGTTTAAATAATCTAAGTGCACCAATTTCCAACAATTCATACGAGTTTAGTCGTATATCCCCAGTTTATGTGCCAACTAAGAAAATAGCCTTCCATATTCTATTGAATATAATTGAACCTTTACAATTTGATGTCTAATAGAAAGTATCTGCAGCATGGCTCCCGAAACGTTTCTGGTCTTGGTAATTTGTCTAACAAGTTACCGAGCTCCTCCGCTAATTTCTGCTGGTTATTCTTCACGAAAGGGAAAAATTCAGTTATTGAAAGGAACATCGCGGATATGGTAACAAAATCGCTCGGAAAGAACCCTGCCGTTGTGAAAAAACTTGTGCCAGACTGAAAAGAAGTAACTTCGATGCCTTTCATTTCGTTCAAGGTTGGGATTTGTAAATGAGATATGCTGCATTGTCGCCATCAACTTGGCCGAAACGGACTTGCTTTCGGGAATTTCACGAGAAATTTAACGTATGGAAACCTACAGAATTAGTGTTTTTGTGTATGTTGAGTTATGTAAATTTGATATGCTGTGTGTATTGTAATGAATACCGTAAACCGGGGTGACTTTGATCGAAACTTTTTTCGTAGATCGCTTATTAAACCAGAATAGTCTACCGAATCATTTTAATTTGAATTGATTTTTACTTATAAAATACTGATTTGTTATACTTTTTGAGTATATTTTTCGGTTTTTGGGTACAAAAACTACAAAAAAACCGAAATTTGACTTCACCTGATTTTTACTAGTGTCTATTTTTTATAAAACAAATAAATCGCAGATTTGAGCAAGAGTAATAAATTACAAGCGAATTTTTATTTTCCTTTAGATTGGGATATGCTAAATTTAGTTTTAAGAGTTTGTTTATTATTAATACATTTTTTTGTGAAACTAGTTGGCAATAATTTCAAATTATTTTAAGGTAAAATTCGCAGCATTTTTTTTATTGTTCAATATTCCAACGTGTTAAAATGGATGAAACTTGTTGTACATTGATAAAACACTGAAACAAAATAATTTTAGCAGCTTTAAAAGTTTTCAGAATCTTTTATTCTAGTTGGACACAAATTATATGAATTTTATTTACTCGAATTTTACAGTACATTGAAATACTTTGTATAATACTAAATAACATCTATTTAACAATGAGCATCTTTCCAGAATTAGTTTAAACAAACATTTGAATGAAAAGCATTGACATCAATAACTTAATGTGGGTGAACATGCAGGTTATCAAAGTCACCTCGGAACACGAAAACGGATTTCAACATGAAATCATTTTTGGAAAAATAGCTGAAAACGGACAATTTTAGGTAAAACCATCTAATCTTGTTCTTCATACATCAGTACATGGTTTAAAAATATTAAACTCGAAAATAATTCGTTGCGTCTAAAAATATGTAATGATTACTTCTAAAAGTGATCAACGTCACCCCGGTTTACGGTAGTATTTATGTAATTAGTTTATATAGCAATCTGTATGACGTTTTGCGACAAAAATGAAGTTGAGTAAATAAATAAAAAATAAATAAACTGTGGTATTTCGGATTTATGCCGAAAGACAAACTAAGATGGTAGAGTTCCTGAACCATGTTTTCATATGTTGCATTTCATTTGGTTTTGTAGGTTTTCGAACTTGCTAAGCGAACTTCCTTAATTTTGTGGAGTTTGTGTTATTTGGAGTGAGTTTTAATCTATTACGTGAATGATTATATTTTTCAATAGTGCACAATATACTTAAATCAAAAAAATATAAAATGAAAATACCGCCAACCAGCCCCGGGCTGCCCTACCATTCGAATCAAATAGCACAGAGAACAGACGTCTAACTCCAGAGTTAAAGCTGTATAAACATCAAAGACATTTTCGTATGTATTTGGGATATCATTGGCAGATGTGCTACTGTTGTCATTTCATTTGGTTGGTGAATTCGATTGAATTGACAGCGGCTCACGTACACATTTCATAATGACTAACATATTTAAACCTCTACCATTCCGGAGGAGGTTTGGAAATCTGAGTGGATTCAGTATGGATTCCAGCATCAACGAATTGGGTTGGAATCGGTTCTTTCCTTTGAGCTGGAATCCATGCTGAATCCAATCAGGAGTTCGAACCGTTTCAGGAAAGGGTTTTACGGGCAATTGGGACGAGTTGGTGTGGCAGCGTTAGTGCTTTAACGTATACTAATTCAAATGCGTTTACACACGTTTTAATAATATATTCGTTCGATCGTGGATGTCTATTCTCTGTGCAAATAGGTTAACCTTCTTTAGGTGTTAACTTTTTGTAACGAATAAGGTATTATCGGGTCATATTGAGATTGGCCCCGATTTCGAACTCAGAATCAGGACACATTTTCTGTAAAATCTATATGAACTAGTATAAAAATTGTTTGTTGGATTTTCAATTTTCAGTTTCTGAAAAAAATTACCGGTTTTGACCAGGTTGACCAGCGAGAATAGGTGCTGAGTGGAGTCATGCTTGGCATGCATAGATGTATGTAGATATGTACAACCGTCATCATAAATCACAGGTTTATTGACAGTATACTAATTATAAACACAAACAAAACAAAACTAAGAATGTATATATCAAATTTGTACATGATACAACCGATCGGATTTCGATTCCGATGCGAATTCTGGCGGTATAATTGTATATCTCATAATGTTGAATAAGCGACAATGTGGTCAATCAATGAAACTGATCCCAAAAATTTGTAATATACTTGTAAGCTTATATAAAATCGCATCTAAAATGATATTAACACTGTGATTCAACAATTGACCCTGGATTCTACGTGAAAATCATGCGAAAGATCTGAAACATCCATATAATGGGTCAATTCATGAATTTAATTTTAGAACGCTGATGACGGTTCTGCATACATCCATGCATGCCAAACATGACCCCATTAGGCATCGATTCCCGCTGGCTAACCTAGTCACAACCGGTAATATTTATCAGAATTGAAACTCTAACAAACAATTTGGGTACAAGTTTATATAGATTTAACTAAAATGTGTCTTAAAACTGAGTTAGAAATTGGGGTCAATATGACCCGCTAACACCTTATTCGTAACTATTTTTGTACTGCCCTTCAGGAATGTCCGAAAATTTTGAACTCAACGGAAAATCGTTACTCTTCGTGAAAGAGGACAAGTCAAGAAATTCCAAACTTCTAGGTGCAAAACTTAAAAAGTTCTCGCATTTTGAAAGATCATTTTGAGTCATATTGACCCCAACACCGAAAGAAGGTTAAATTTATTTATTGAAAACCAGGTTCGGACTAGGGACGGTTTTTATTTTTTTTAATGTAGGTGTGGATTGGATTCGGGTCGGGTACGAGTCGAGTTTGGATTCTTTTTCAAGCCCGGGTATGGGTCGGGTTTTGGTTTTTTATTTATTTTTATAAAAGCCGGCTACGGGTCGGGTTCAAGTAAGCTTACAAAAATAATATTCGGGCTCGGGTCGGGTCCGAGTACGAAAAAAAACCCGTACCCGCCCATCTCTTACAGGAATACTGGGTCGATGCATAACAAAATTAAATCGACTCAAAATCCAATGACAAAGAATCAACTAAGACCCCAGTACATGGCGGCTTCGATCAAATATAGCTAACGCCAAATCACTAAGGAATCTATCTATTCTTGTGAGGATATTTAGCCCAGTTTGAAAAAGCATATGATCTTCCTACCCCATCATGTACCCGGATAATTCCCAGCAAAGACCACTCTAATGAAATTTGTACATTGAGGAATCCAAGATGACTTACATACCGATGATCAAAAGAAAACGTTTGAGATGCTTATGAGTATGTACTTGTTACCCCATATCTGAACGCATCAATGAATCTTAAAGAGTTATATATAAAGTTGGAACTCAAAAAATCGAAAAAGAATTGAATATTCTGAAAGTACATACTTTTGAAAACACCTGTGCGAAATTTCATAAAGATCGGAGCACCAGATTTCAAACTACAGCCGTTTGCAGCGCGTAGGTTCTTCTGCGAATGAAGGTAACACCTTTATTCTGGCTGTTCAATAAGTCACTAGAATCTGGTATTTTCCCAAAAGATTGGAAAAAATCTTTTTTAATACCTATTTATAAATCAGGTAAAAATCTGATATTCGCAATTATCGTGGAATTGCCATTCTGTCTTGCTTTCCCAAACTTTTCAAATCCATCATAAATAAAACCATTTTCAACCAAGTCAAGCATAAAATAACAAATTCACAACATGGGTTTTTAAAGGCCGTTCAACTAGTACGAACCTTTTAGAATTTGTTGATTACTCGTTAAATGCCATGGATAAAGGAAATCATATAGAAGCTCTTTACACTGACTTCAGCAAAGCTTTCGATAAGCTGGACATTCCCATGTTAATATTCAAACTTGAAAAATTGGGAATCGAGATGAGACTCTTCAATTGGATTAAGTCGTATTTAACAGATCGTCAGCAAATAGTCAAATTCTATGAGATGAAATCTGATTTAATTAAAGTTACTTCGGGGGTTCCTCAAGGTTCACACTTAGGACCTCTTCTTTTCATTTTATATGTCAACGACATCTCTCTTATTTTAAAAAACATTAAAATTCCCATATATGCGGATGATACGAAGCTATTTTTAGAAATTAGAAATAATAATGGCTATAATGTTTTTCACAATGAAACACAAATCTTTTATACATGGTGATGTAAATGTTTACTGGAATTAAATGTTAAAAAATGTAATCTCATGACTTTAGCAGAAAACAAATCACGGCTTCCGTGTCAATTACATTAGGTAATCAAACCGTTCAGAAATGCGATAAAATAAGAGATTTAGGAGTTATCTTACATAAAAAATTAAAATTTGTGGAACATTACAACACAATTGTTCATAGAGCTAGTAATATGCTTAATTTTATAAAACGCTTCGGATATCACTCTCAAGATCCTTACACAATTAAAACTCTTTACGTAGCATATGTTCGGTCCATTTTAGAATATTGTAGTAGTGAGAATTGAGTCAATCCAAAAACAGTTTCTATTATATGCACTACGCAAGTTAAGATGGACAGTATTCCCTCTTCCTTCTTATCCACGTTGCATGGTGATAGATATTCAAACATTGAAAGAACGTCGGGACTATGCTGATCTCGTTTCTAAACGATATCGTCATGCAGCGTATTGACTCATCTTACATATTGTCAAAATTAAATTTATATGCTCCTACTCGTCAATTACGCAATAGAAATTTGTTCGCGATAGGTCATCACCGTACAGACTATGCTAAATTCGGACCACTAAACCAAATGATGGCTGTGTATAACGAGCATTGTGAAAGTATTGATCTCTTACCATGCCCCGAACAAGTTTAAAACAGTTTTTCAACTCTTTACGGCATCATAGTTCATAGAAATAGTATACAGGATAGTGTATAAGCAATTAATATTTGTATAATGTAGTCTACACTTGATTGACAAAAATAAATAAATAAACTTTAAATGCAATTATCTCGGAACTAAGTTTTTTGAAAAGTACCGTTGCGGTGAACGTGATATCTCAAAAACCATTCATCCAATTTTCATATTTTTTTTTAATTGTTTGTATTTACCTTTTCGTGTACTTGAATGGTTCCTTTTTCATAAATTTTTTTTCGATTCTTTGCAATGGATTTTTGATTAAAATTTTGAACACCGCAATACTCAATTTTTTGGTCCACGTTTTTTTTTGTAAGGAAAACAATTATTGCGTACTATGTTGCGTTTCGGCTTCGCCTCATCAGAAACCGACACTAACGTATTGTCGGAATAGATTAGCGCCGGCTTGACGCAAATCCCCTTAAAACTAAAACACATTATGTGTTTCAATCAAACGACTGATCAAACGTGATGTCCCGTTAGAGCAGAAGTTCTGTTTATGCCGATGAGACACAAGTGAAGCCGAAACTTGTCTTGGCTTAGCAGGCCTATGCGAAAGCACTATGCTATATTTCACCCTAAGGAGGAAAATTTGGTAAAAACCAAAATTTCTCACTAGGGTGAAAATTTGTTGGTATACACCAGTCTTTGTACAGGAGGGCACAAATCCTTATTTCATACTATGTTGCGTTTCGGCTTCGCCTCATCAGAAATTGACACTAACGTATTGTCGGAATAGATTAGCGCCGGCTTGACGCAAATCCCCTTAAAACTAAAACACACTATGTGTTTCAATCAAACGACTGATCAAACGTGATGTCCCGTTAGAGCAGAAGTAGTTAGAAGAAACGCAACATAGTATGAAATAAGTATTTGTGCCCTCCTGTACAAAGACTGGTTTATACCAACAAATTTTCACCCTAGTGAGAAATTTTGGTTTTTACCAAATTTTCCTCCTTAGGGTGAAATATAGCATAGTGCAATTATTGCGACATTTTTATTTTTTTTTAATTTCAGTTGAGCGGTTCGGCTTGGAGAGCGTTCACCGCAAACCTCTGCCAAAATAACACGCTTCGGGGGATAGGCCATAACTCCGCCAACCTTGAATATTTTTTTAATTCGTCTTATTTTTTCCAAATTCGATAGTACTGTCAACGAACTGTCTTTCGCTTTTTCAAATAAAATTTGCATAAAACACTTTAAAATATTCACGAACTTAGCTCAATTTTTCGTCACAACTTTGTGTATAACCCCTTAATCGAAATATCTTTTCAAATATATCTTCGGCGTAGATCTAAAGCAAAATTCAAGCTCAAAAAGTCAGGTGGGCAATGAAATCTTTCGATCCCTACCCCTTTGTGCAAATGCACCGAATATTTCCAGCCTTCCTTCAAAATAGGGCTGGAAATTGTTCTACCCCATCTGGTACGAATTTTTAGATGGAGTTTAAAATATTAACATCTCGCAAGATGCACATAAAAGAAGCGTAACAATTCACATTAATTTGCATTCAAGAACACGTAAAAATGCGCTTTGTTCACAATTCTACATCTCCATTAAACCTAGTTCTACATAAAAAGAGACAAAATATTTTCTTTCACATGTAAAAACATGTAAAATTCCATTATTAAACAGCAAAATACGCCGAAAGGTTGTTCACGTCATATGTAATTTTCATTTTTTTTTTTCTAAATGTACGCTGACGAGGAGTCGGGATTTATTATTTATTTATTTATTTATTTATTTATTCGCAATAATGTAACGTAAGGCTAATGGGATAGTGATTATAAAAAAGCCAGTTAGATGTGACTTAGACCACCCTAAAGCGTACAGAACAAGTAGCTTTACTTGTAAAAATTTAAAGTTATTAAACACGTGTATAAGGATTGAATTTCTTAACAGGTTACCACTGGCAAATAAATAGGCTAGACCTTTCAACAAGTATAATAAAATAACAATATAGTTCACTTCTGCATTTCTTAAAAGACTCCACACTAGCGCAACTATGAGCTACATGACTTCTTTCTAACGATTATTGTATAGTCTGACCATTTTACTAAGGGAGGGGTAAGGGTTGCAGCGTTGGAAAAAAAAAATACTTTTTCGGGATTTTTTTTAGAAATTTGGCTGAAGCGAATTGATAAAAAATTTTGTACATAATATAGTGTCGTTTCAATAACATTCTGTAATTTTTCTATGCAAAAATAACGACAAGCGACTCGGTGGCGATGATTTTGTAGAACGTCTCTGGAAAAAACACGATTTGCGATGTTAAGGTACTATTGATTGATTTTCATGAAGATTTCTGTAACGGTGTGAGAAAAACTGCTTCTTTTCGTTTTCCAAGATGGCCGCTTTTCCAAGCTTTCTCCGTTGAACCTTAGCTGCCATATAAAAACTAAAATAACCTATTTATTTCAAACTTTGCATATTTACTCTATGTATAAAATTACCTAACCCCTACGTTGAGTTACGAGATAACTTTTCAATTAAGAGGGTCCCTAACCTTTAACCTTTCATGTCTAATTTTTTGGTGCATATTTTCCTTAAGTCTGTTGGGGTCAAGAAACAGTTCTAGAAGCTGCTCTATTTTACCTTCATAGTCCAATTACATGGAAAAGATAACTGAACATAGTCGAAATTGATACTTTTTATCAGTTTTCAATACTTACTCAAAAAAAGGTTTTAGCTAAAATTTCGGATTTATGTAGGAAAGATATCAATACAGAAATGAACAGTTCTGCAGGTTACTCAACCTTGGATCAATATTAGCCAGTTTCCTCGAACGCGTGTGGTGGCTGCATTTTCCTCGATTGTACACAGTAAGCTTATGTGGGGTGTGCTCCAAAGTCGAGGACCTCTTCTGTCCCAAATTTTAGCAGGTCTATCTTTGTTTTCGTTCGAATAACTACATTAATGCGATTCAGAAAATTCAACTCAATTCGTCATAAGAACTATGTTGAGTTTATTCAGTTATAATAACTATTGTATTGTACAGTATAACAATCCAGAAGTTGGAGGACAACCGGGCGAAAGTACATGTGACATGGCTATTTAAATTCAGCAAGCGTCCGCAATAGCATCTACTATATTCAAAATGAGAATTATAGCAGGAAGTACAGCGCTCCTCCACTTTTGTTCCTTTACCTATTCATCCCTCCCAAGCGAGATCCTCAATTGCTCTATCCTGGCATCATTTCTTTATTTTTCATTTTCGCGCTTTCCATCGTCCGTGTCCCCATCGGTTCTTCTGACTTCCTGCTTGATGATGATGTATAGGTATCTATCACTTTTTCCCTGCCGAAAGAAGAATCTGCCAATTCCAAGTCATTGGGTGAAAAGTGGCTCTTGAAAAATGAATAATATTCGCAGGGGAAGGAACCTAGAAAGGTTTCCTTTCACAATTATTTCCTCTCGGTGACGGTGTCTTGTTTCTTTCGGCTCAGCTCTTTGTAAGGAGATGAAAAATGTCCTGTTTATTGAAAT